>NW_027169844.1:95000-145000 GCF_036898095.1 Palaemon carinicauda | reverse complement strand
AATCCTCATTGTTCAGAGTTGATGCTAAGTGAAGAACCTTATCCAAAAGACCATGAAATGGGCTTTGGAGGAGCTGCGGGCCGAAGTTTAGCGCAGGCTTTTGGAATCTTGTTGAAGATTTCATTAGAAAAGTCTACCTGGAAGGCATATAGTATTGGTCTGGGTAGGGCAGATTTACATGTAGTAATCGTATAGGCTGCTAAACCTTGTTCATGAAGATGGATGAAGAAGGACAAGCAGAAAACTGTAGAAATCTCCTTAGGTTTCTTCGCCTTGACAAAGGCCACCCATTTCTTCCAGGAAGACTCATATTGTTTTCTTGTTGACTTTGATTTGTATTCTTCTAAGAAGTTAATACTGTCCCTAGAAATCCCCAACCGTTTCTTGACCGCTAGGGCGAGAAAATCATGAGATGAAGGTTCTAGGTTTTCTCTGATGAAGCTGAGACAGTCAATTTCTGCACTTGCTGAGTCAGAACTGGGACCGGCAACGGGATCAGCTTCAGGCGAGGCGTAGTTCCATTATCAAAGGGAACCAAACACTGTTGGGCCACTTGTGGGCAACTATTGCTGCTATCACTCGAAAGGATCTCAGTTTGTCGAGGACTTTCAGCAGAAGGTTGGTTGGAGGGAACAGGTAGATCTTGGACCACCTGTTCCAATCTATGGACATTGCATCTGTTGCTTCCGCTAGAGGATCCTCGTATGCGGCTACGTACCGGGGTAGCTTCTTGTTGTCGCTCGTTGCGAAGAGATCTATCTGCAGTCCTGGGACTTTGCGTAATATGAAGGAGAATGATTTTGCGTCTAGGGACCATTCTGACTCTATCGGGTTGACCCTGGATAGAGTGTCCGCTGTCAAATTGCGGAACCCTTGAAGGTGGACTGCTGACAAGTGCCATCTCTTCTTCTTCCCTAGACGGAGGATGGCTAGTATCACTTGATTTATGTGAGGCAATCTCGAGCCTTGTCGATTTAGGGATCTCATTACAACTTCGCTGTCTAGAAGCAGACGGATGTGGATTGAACAGCGAAGTTCCAGTTTCTTCAGAGAGAAGAATCGCCATGACCTCCAGAAAATTGATGTGGAAGGTCTTGAAGAGGGGAGACCAGGTTCCCTGGACTTTCCGATGATGAGAGTGACCTCCCCACCCTTCTTTTGAGGTGTCCGTGTGAACGGTGACTGCCGGTGGAGGTGGTTTCAGAGGTGCCTTGCTCATCAGGTTCTTGGCTTTTGACCATGGTTTGAGTAGTGATCGCAGACGATTTGGAATCGGTCTTTGTAGATCTCTTCAAGCGTTTGATGCGTAGTTTCTCCAAACTCCTGATGCATCTTTTAATTGTGCTTTCAATATTGGATCTGTCACTGAGGAAAACTGGAGGGACCCCAACACTCTCTCCTGTTGCCTTCTTGATATCCTGTCGGATTGAAGAAGTCTCTTGACAGATCCTGCTATCTCTTTCCTCTTCTTTGATGGAATGGAAAGGCAGTGTGACTGTAAATCCCAGTGGACACCCAGCCACTGGAACTTTTGAGCTGGAGATATACGAGACTCTTCCAAATTGATCTTGAATCCTAAGTGTTCCAGGAACTGGATCACTTGCTTGGAGGCTTGCCTGCACTCTTCCTCGGATGCTGCCCACACCGGCCAGTCGTCCAGGTAGGCTACTACCTGGATCCCCTCTAGGCGTAGTTGATGAATGGCTGCATTCGCAAGCTTGGTGAATACCCTTGGGGCTATGTTTAGACCGAAGGGCAAAGCTCTGAAAACGTACTTTTTTTTCTGTAGTTTGAACCCTAGGTAGGGTGAAACTTGACGGTTGATTGGAACATGACAGTATGCATCCGTCATGTCTATGGAGACTGTGTATGCCCGTTTGGGCAAAAGGGTCCTTATGTGTTGGAGCGTCAGCATTCTGAATTTGTGGTTCACTATGAACTTGTTGAGTGGTGATAAGTCCATTATGACTCTGAGATTTTCCGAATCCTTCTTCGGAACAAAAACCGCCTTCCTTGGAATCTGATGGACTTTGCCTTCCGTATAACTCTTTTGTTCAGGAGTTCCTGAACATATTCTTCCAGAATGGGGGTTGAGTGCTGGATGAATTGAGGAAAGTTTGGTGGAGTTGAGCTCCAACTCCACCTTAGTCCGTTCTTGATTAGGCTGTAGGCCCAGGGATCGAAGGTCCAACGATCCCGGAAGAGGAGAAGTCTCCCTCCTACCGGTAGCATCTCATTTGGAGTGCTGGTTGGAGGACTTGCCTCCTTGGCCTCGTCCACCTTTGTTACCCCTACCTCTGAAGGGGCATCTAGAGGATCCTCGAAAGGAACCTCGAGACTTTGGCCTAAAAGTCGTCGATTGGCTTTCAAAGACTGGGGTGAACACCGGCGATTGGGTCGCCAGCGTTTGGGGCACCAGTTGGAAGGTGGTGGTTGGTTGTGCCACCGTATGGGGCACCATGGCCACGGGAAGCTGTCGTTGTTTTCTAGGCCAAGAGGGCACTCTTGGTCGTTTTGATTTATTCTTCGGCGGGGGACCCTCGTCAGCGGAAGATTTTCTTTTTGAGGACAAGCCCCACTTGGAGAGGAGATTCCTGTTCTCCGTAGTGGCTTTGTCCACGACCTCTTTGACCACTTCGCTTTAGAAGAGGTCTTTTCCCCAGATATTGGAGGCTATGAGCTTCCTTGGTTCGTGTCTCACCGTAGCCGAGGCGAACACGAACTCTCTACAAGTCCTTCGGGGTTTGATAAAGTTGTATAAGTCCTTGGTGACTGGCGTCAAATGAGATTTGGCGAAAACCAGGTACATATCTGGGGTGTCCGGAATGCTTGCCATAGTCTCTAAGACAGTCTGCAGAGACATGGAAGCAGCAAGACGTTCTTTAATCTCTTGTTCCCTGCGCAGAAGAGACTCTGACAGCTTCGGGAGTTCTTCGCAGAACTGTCGTCCAGCAATATCTGCCTCCAGCTTCCCAACTGTGAAGGTGTTATGAACATCCTTCTAGTCTTTATCATCTGATGGAAAAGCAAGGGAAAAGTGTCTACACGCCTCCAGTGTAGGGCAAGGTTTCCCTGCTTCGACTGCCTTTAAAGCTGCCTTAAACCCTTTGTCTATAAAGGGGAAGGCACGTTTGGGGTCAGCAATAAAGGATGGGTGCTTTTTGCTGAGAGTCGGTACCTTGGAACTAGTAAAGGCCCTCTCTTTCAAGGTGGTTGTATATAAGGCCTGAGCCTTAGAGAGTTCGAGGACAATCGTCTCCTTCGGCTCTGTTTCCTCCTTGGATGCAGGTTCCGTCCTTAGACGGACATAGCAGTCCGGGTAGGCCCCTTTGTTGGGCCAAAACTCAATTTCCTCTACTGGGATCGTGCCCAGTTTCTCCGAGAGGGAAATCTTCCCCCCCCCTCCGACCCCCCCGACATTGGCATATGCTCTGCATATCTCCAAGGGTTAACGTCAGAGAAAGCGGGGAGATCCTTGACGTTTAGCTTCTTCGGGGCTAAACGTGTTGCAACCAGCTGATGCATTTCCGTCCGAAGAGAAGCTTCTTTCTCGGACGATTTCTTCTGAATGTCCTGCACCATAGACAGCAGCGAGTGCAACATACTCGTGATGGAATCTAACTGGGGCGCAGTAGATGAAGTCGAAGGCACCGGCTCAGTCACTGTGGCTGATGATACCGAAATCGTTTCGGTCTTATCGACTTCAACCTCAGGAGGTACGTCATCCTCCTGCTCCAGTTCTTCCAGTAGGAGATTGTTCTCAGTCTCCTCTGAGACAACCGACGTGTTTTCATCTAAATGGATGCCCTTCAAGGCGTCAGAAAAACAGATTCCATCGGAATCTGTACTAGGGGAATCTCAGGTTGAGCCTGGGGAATGATTGCATCCGCAAATGCCCTAGGGAAAAGACAGTCCCTCATCCTCTCATTAGGAAGGTATGGGCCAGAGGTGTTCTTCTGAAAACCCCTGACCCACTTTCGCAGCGTGTCCCTTGCTGCATCCCTTGACTCAGTAGACTTTTGATCATCAAAATCCTCTTTTACCAGTTTGTCACAAACGGTACATACTTGTGGGTCCCAGTATTTGAGAGCCCCCTTGGTGACTGCACAGCGAGCATGGGCCCTGCACACATCTTGGTCGTAGAAGTTCTTGCTACGGACCCTGCAAAAGCTGTTCCCGCACTCGGGATGCTCCTCCTGTAAAGAAAGAAAGCATATAAGTATTCAGTGAAATTCTCAGATTTCAGCATACATTTTTTTTTTTTTTAAATATTAGCTTGGATAGACTAAGCTAGAAAATAGGAAAAAAACCCCTACTTGTGTTTCCTGTCCAGCCCATTGCTATTACCTCCTCCAATATTGAACAATAAATTCTTAATGAATTTTGTATATGAAGATAATATCCTTTGATATAAAGTGTCTTCTTAATACAATGTCCCAGGTTCAATATTGGGGGGAAATTAATGGTTGATAACCATTAAGTGGTAGAGAGGATCATCCTCCTAAATGTGATGGTCTCACAATAGGCTGCCCATGAAGCACCTTGTAGGTTGGAAAAAACTTTTTGGGCTACAGCACTGACTGGCGGCAGTATGCCGCCAGACCTGACGGGCCTGCCGGCACATGCCGGGCCTTCCGGCACATGCCGGGCCTGCCGACATATGCCGGCCTTGCCAACATATGCCGGCCTATTCTGGGCTATTGAAGGCAGTTACTGTCTTCAGATCTATACTTTGGGTGGCCAACTGCCGGTTGACAACTTAGTTGCCGGCCACTGGTCATAGTATGTTTATTGTCGTTGGGTTATCGCTCAGCGACACCCCCGGCAAGTGGCGGCAGAGTAACTGCCGGCCGACAGATAACCAATATGGCCGCCGACCGCTATAAGCTGCCGGCTGCCGGCCCAGTATAAGGAAAGGTAGAGAAAAAGAGAGAGGATAGAGGAAGGCAAAGGCTCAGCCTTGCCGGTCTACATCCCGAATGAGGGTTCAAGTGGAAGGGGGAATTATATTCGGGCTTCCACCCAACCATATCCCATCCATATGGGCTATGGAAGGCAGTCCAAGGGAGGACTGAAGAACACGCTAATGATATGAGGGTACCTGCCGGCAGCCGGCCCGGCAGGCAGCAGACAGGGAACCTTAGGCCATAGAGGGTGATGGTTCATCCAACACAAAAGGGACAGCGGGGAAGGGGGAAAAGTCCTATAAGTAAGGTAATACCCGAAGGCATACCCAACTTAAAGGATTCTGATCTCAAGGTAACCTCAAGTAGGGGAAATCATTTCCCCCGGTTGGGTTGGACAAGTGAGAAAACGGCCATAGGACACAATCTCGCAAGAGAACAGAATATCGTACCAGGTATCTTGGACAATGAAGAAATAATTTCTTTGGTCTAAGATCCACTAGCACAGGACTGTCTGCTAGACCGAGGAAGGAGGAATTGTAAAACAAAAACCTCCACGTATGGTCTAGGGAGGCCTAGCCTCCTGTATAGACAACTTATCCTGACTTGGGAAATCATTTCACCGAGACAGTAAGATGCCTAACACAGACTTTACTCTGATGTCCCGTCTAACTCAAAAACCGACTCAGTGGTTAAGATAAAGAAACGAAACACCCCAGTAAACCTTGCCAGAACTCAGTTCACAGCAAAGCTAACTGAGGGTAGCCTAGGCTAATCAGAGGAAAAGGGAATTGCTCTTAAATCTCGCCAAGAGATTGGTATCGACTTAGAAGGTATAGGAGGCATCAACCTCACCTTAGAAGACAATACAAGAGCAATTGGGGGAGATGTATGAAAGTATAATAGAGCCCCTAGGCTAGTAAGTCTAGGAGCATAGAGAATTGTTCACCGAAACTCTCTTGTATACTATCTTGGAAGAGGAAAATTTATGCAGTAATATCTTAATTGTATAAAATATTGCCTGAGCTTCAATAAAACTTTACCAGGAAGGTTATATCATGCATGAAGTGTGTAGGTGCCTAGGCTAGGAAGCCTAGCACTCGTGAGGCTCGAACATAAATAGCCAAATCCACGACAACAATGACATAACATAAAAATCCCTAACTAAAATACTAAAAAACTAAAGTTATTAAAGCAAATAACGCCGGGAAAGTCGTTCTGGCTAACTAGATGTACAGGAAGAACGACCGCGTTCATGACACCATCCGGCTGGTAACAGCTCTTGTTACGTTAATTACGATCTCAATCAAAGAGAAAAACTGGCAAGAGCTTACATTTACACAATTCAAAGATATTACTTAACTTTCCAGAAGCTGATGAGAATTGAGAATTGTTCACCGAAACTCTCTTGTATACTATCTTGGAAGAGGAAAATTTATGCAGTAATATCTTAATTGTATAAAATATTGCCTGAGCTTCAATAAAACTTTACCAGGAAGGTTATATCATGCATGAAGTGTGCAGGTGCCTAGGCTAGGAAGCCTAGCATTCGTGAGGCTCGAACATAAATAGCCAAATCCACGACAACAATGACATAACATAAAAATCCCTAGCTAAAATACTAAAAAACTAAAGTTATTAAAGCAAATAACGCCGGGAAAGTCGTTCTGGCTAACTAGATGTACAGGAAGAACGACCGCGTTCATGACACCATCCGGCTGGCAACAGCTCTTGTTACATTAATTACGATCTCAATCGAAGAGAAAAACTGGCAAGAGCTTACATTTACACAATTCAAAGATATTACTTAACTTTCCAGAAGCTGATGAGGCTGGTGAAGACATCATAGCGACAAATAACTCCAAAATAGCGAGAGAAAACACGGGATAACACCGGTCAACAAAGCTACAAGAGAAAGAATGGCTTAATGGCGCCTCGCGGTGGAGATTCGGCGCACTATTTACAGTACAGTAGGAGTGTCGAGAGCGTTGCCTCTTTAACGAATCTCCTTTATTCTTGCCTCTTTTCCCCTCAAAGCAGAAACGCTATTAGGGGTGTAGATAGCTATGAGACGTGTCAAGAATACGTCCTCTGATTACACGATATCCAATTTTAATGGATATTCGCTCGAGGAGTTAGAATTCTGGATACCTTTGGTAAATTCTCTGGGATATATCACTGTAGTCCAATATAACCTAGGAAGCTACCAATGAAGGAACTTCCATCAGGACGACATGGCCTGAGCCCAAATATATATATATATATATATATGTATATATATATACATATAAATATATATATGTATCTATATACTATATATATATATATATATATATGTATATATTTATATATATATATATATATATGTATCCATATACTATATATATATATATATGTATCCATATACTATATATATATATATATATATAAATATATATGTGTATATATATATATATATATATCTATCTATATATATATCTATATATATACATATATATATATATATATCTATATATATATATATATATATATCTATATTTATATATAAATATATATATGTATAATCATATATATATATATATATATATATAAATATATATATATATATATATATATTTATATATATATATATATATATATACATATATATATATGTGTAGATAGATAGATACACACACACACACACATATATATATATATATATATATGTATGTATATATATAAGTGTGCTACTTTTATAAGCACACATTGAGTATGTGTTGTTTAAGATATGTAAAGCTGGATAACGAAGTACATCGTATTAGCTTTAAAAAGTATTTATTGTTTTAAAAACAACAGAGTTAAACATCTCCATCACAGGAGGGAGCTGGTTTGGTCAGATGACCAATTCTGGTGAAGTATAGATATGAACTGATTAAATTATCGATATCACAGATATCGTATGCTTAGTTGATATAGCAATTTTATCACAATCTCGTAAGACACCTGCATCCGGTGACGTCACAAATTTCACACGCTGATGCATTGGTGTTGACGTTTAAGAAAAATGTTACATTGTTGAGGCTGCATTGTGCATCCTGTTTATGATTTGGGTGACTACAGCAAATCCCACGGCTAGCATCTTCATCCAAAATGACATATTACGTCATGTGTTTTAAACATGTAATAATAATTATTTCACTTATTACTTAAGCTCGGCCAGCTATCTCAATTTTTTCAAAAAAATTTAACAACAAGCCAAAACATGTTTACTAGGCGTGACTGGACATATGTATTATTCTTTGTTTAACTTTAGCCATAAGCAAACGAGGACGAATGTCCAAATAGGCACATCAAAAAATAATAACAATAATGCATATGAAAAGATATTACCAAAGCAAAGAAAAAAAATGCATGATAAAATAAAGATCATATATATGGTACATTGCTAGCAAATGATTATATGGTTCCAAAAAAAACTACTGACATACATATGATTCGGTAACTTGTTAAAGAATAATTGTTACCTTTGTCAGAAACATAGATTAACATAATACGGTAACTAATAAAAATATTTGTTACCTTGGTAAAAATTAAATTTTTTAGTGCACAAACACGAATTCCTGGTACGTACACGTACTACGGTTTCGTACATATATATATATATATATATATATATATATTTATATATAGGGCTGATATATTTTATTAGATGCCCATAGATTCTGTTAATTTAATTTTTTTTTCTCTATTCTTTTTAACATTCCGGCTTATATATCTTATTAGATGCCGAGAGAAAAAATGATTTATATTCTTTTTTTAAATGTTGTTTTAAATGTATTTTTAACAATGCAATGTAGATAATTTCTTCAATTACATATTACTAGCGTACTAACAGCTTTTCTTACAAACACACTTTCCAGAGCAATTTACTCCTTTAGCGATTGAGGTGGCCACTTCAAACGGCTTTAAACTGAATTAAATAAGGAGTTTTGTCTGGACATGGCGAAACGTTCTGTTATAGCTTCCTGCTGTGCCGTAACCTACGCCAAACAAGGATGTTCACGGCGATAAATATCATCACCGTGAGAACCAGTCCTGCTAGTAGTATGGGGTGAAGGATTTCCTTATAAGTCGGTGACAGGTGGTCCATTTCGGTTAGCTTCATCAACCGATTGGCAACCTGTCTGTTGTACGGGAGAGGTAGTGCTGGCATTGTAGAGGTCCACGTGAAGTTCGCGAAGTAGGCTCGTTCTCTGATGAGTGTCCGTAGACCAGTCACCATGGAATTAGGGGAAGTCACGATACAACCATCTGCTGCAACGAAGATGTGGACGAAGGACGTGGATCCGTCAGGGCATGATACATTGAAGCTGTCCTTGTCGTATCGTATCCACGAGCCATTGTTCAGTCTGCAATTGAACTCATTATTGTCAAAGGGATAAAGCTTATCCAGACAATTTTCACTTGTATGGGAGAGAGCAACGTCTAGCACTATACCTAACTCGCATGAATCCATTAAGTTTTTATGGAATTCAAATGAGTCAGCTGTACATATTTTTCTATCCATTGCGTCTGAACAGTGAGTTAATTGATTTAAGTCTTTAATGACCGTATATGTTTCCTTGTCTGGGGAAATCAATACGTGTCCTGTCAAACTGGATATTACTGGATTTGAGTGATTAGTCATGAAAGTCGGAAATGGTGATATCCTGTAAGATTGCCAGGCATCAGAAGAATCAAAGGGAATCGTAATCCTAATCTTGTTATTATCAATGTTTACTGTAATTAGGCTTTAATAAAATTCTAACCTATGTTCGTCTAACAAAGGAACATAGCCTAGTTTGTGCCTTCCGTTCTCCAGAATTAACTTTAAGTAATTTATAGGCAACAAATGGGGCGACAGTACACCTTTAGTTGCTAACGTGATAGCTTCTACATAATCCTTGGATTTCTCAATGAAATGTGCAATTCTGTTATGTATGTGATCTATCTTTGAATCATAATACGTTAACGTTGCCAACAAATCCTGTACTTCCATAATCTGAATGATATTATTTGAATGTTCATTTACTAAATCCATAATTTTATTGATTGAAGCTAACTGATTCCTTAGTTCTGACATAATCAATTCATCTTCATGAGTCGAGAACTCAATTTTCTTATTTTGATTACTAATTTTAATACGATTGGAAATTCCTAAACCTAAACTTGCAATAGACCCAAAGATGTTTGATGCAGCATAAATAAACGGATTTCGTCTTTCTTTATGTTCGTGTCCTACAGTCCACATCAAAAAGTCACGAGCCAAAGATCCTGTCTCGTAAGTCTTATTTTTCAAGTCATCAGATAGCATCTCTGCAACTTTTAATGTTGATCCAAGCAAACTCTCTGTAGTCAAATGAAAATGTCTTCTATGCAACTCATCCAATGAGGCAGAAAACCTTGAAATGGCGGTTCTTAAGCTAGTGACATCATTCTCTTGAAGAAAAATTGCTTGCATATTCACTTCTACAACTACGTTGGTTGATGTAATAAAAACGTCTTCTTGTCTTTCAACTATAGTGCCATATTTAAAATTTATACTTTTAGTTTTAGAGCTCATCCCACACGAGAAAAATGTCTGAACGAACAATATCACTCCCAACAACAAAAAATTCATCTTGGAAACCTGTAACGAGAAAAATATATGTAATTACTCCTGTATTAAGAAGAAAACTTTTAATCACATAAAATAATAAAAAAAATTTTCCCTCACTTCTTTCCCTCTCTTTTCTTTTTAATTTCTTATGTGAGCCAATGGTACTATTCTCTCATCCGTGGGTTGGGATACGTTTTGAACTCTAAACCTATTGGCCGTTAATGTTTCCAAAATGTTAAATGGGCCTTCAAACTTAGGTGTTAGTTTATAATTGAGTCCTTTTCGTACATTGATTTGAATATACACGTTATCACCCACGGTATATGTTTTAGTTGGTTTCGCTGTTTTATCATGATTCCTTTTCATTATGATTTGTGATTCTTCTAAATTCTTTCGAAGGATATCATATCGACTTATACTTGCATTTATACATTCTTTTAAAGGATTTGATAGATTAGTTGTAGGCGTTAATACGTGGAAAGACGTTCTAACTGGGGTACCATACAATGCTTCATGCAGTGACATTTTAATTGATATATGATATGAAGGATTCAGAGTACTCAGTGCCACCGGTATTGCAATATCCCAGTTGGGGTCTGATCCCCCTAGTGTTACCCTTAATATATTTAAAATTTTCCTATTTGCTCTTTCCACTAGCCCATTCGACTCTGGGTGATATATCATGGTATTTATTTTCTTTATGCTGAGGAATTCACACAATGAGGTAAGAAAGTGATTATTAAATTCACCACCTGAGTCTGAGATTATCATGTGTGAAATTCCATGTTTACAAATGTAACACTCGTAAAACTTTCTAGCGCATTCAATCGCAGTTTTAGTTTTAAGCGCTATTAGTTCTGTATATCGAGTTAAAGCATCTATAATTACTAAGAGGTGCTTATTTCCTCTGTCTGACTCATAAAATCCTGTTAACAAATCTAAATGTATTCTTTCAAAGGGTTGATTGGGCATAGGATAAGCTCCTAGGCTGACAGGTGTTTTCGTATGCCCTTTGTTTTCCTGACATGTGCGACAATTAGCTATGTGTCTTTTTATATCTGTAAGCATCGTATGCCAATAAAACAATGATTTGGCTTTCTGTGACATTAATGAGAACCCCGGGTGTCCATGTAATGGATTTGAATGCAACCAATTCAGGACAGTGGAAATAAGTGAGATTGGTACTACTACCTGGTCGTTAGTTACATGTGGTGTATTGCGGGTTTTCCTTGTCACAGTCCTACACAGAATATTATCTTTGATTATATAATTCTGCTGCTTATACTTTATATATTCCTTTTCCTTATGATTGCCTTTCAAAGCATTTATAATTGTTTCTATTTTCTGATCTTTTCTTTGCTCAGTCTGTAACAATTCAGCGCTCCAGCCTAAATCTTCTTGTTCAGATATCTTTTTAACAATAGGCATGGATGTTGATATATCTATTAATTCAGCTAAAAGCTCCGTACAAGATGACACGGGGTTGCGTGATAATGCATCCACAATGATATTTGCTTTCCCAGGTAAATACCCGATTCTTGCGCCAAAATCTTGAATGATCAAATGCCACCGAGTTCGTTTAGGGCTGTGGTTGAAGCCTTTAAAGAACTCTGTTAGTGGTTTATGGTCAGTAAGAACCTTAACGGGATAACCGTAAATTATGAACTTAAAATGCACTAGTGAATTAACAATAGCTAGCCCTTCCTTGTCTATTACTGCATACTTACTTTTGGAAGTTCTCAATTTTCGAGAATAGAAAGCTATCGGGAAAAATTGTTTATCATATTGCTGAAGCAATACCCTTCCTACTCCTAAGTCTGAGGCGTCTGTTGCAATGAAGAATTTCTTACCGAAGTCAGGAAATTTTAAGATAGGAGAACTACACAGTTCATCTTTCAAAGTATTAAACACCTGTTGATGTTGCTCAGACCATATGAAATCTACGCCCTTCTTCGTAAGATCAGTTAAAGGAGCGGCTATTATTGAATAGTTGTGTATAAAACGCCTGTAATATCCACTACAACCCAGAAATTGCTGTATTCCCTTGACATTAGTAGGTATGGGAAAATTACGTATAGCCGACACCTTATCATGGACTACTTTAAGACCTTGGCTTGACACCATGAAACCCAAATATAATAATTCTGTTTTGAAAAACTCACACTTACTAATCTTTACCCTTAAGTTATGTTGTCTTAATCTCTGTAGTACTAGTTCTAACTTACGTAGATGTTCTTCTAAGGTGTTGGAAAAGATTACAAGATCATCCATATAGGCATGCAATATATCCCCTAACAAGTCTCCAAACACTATGTTAATCATTCTTGTAAAGGTTATAGGAGCACAACGTAAAGCAAAAGGCATCCGTCATAATGTCCCCTGGCTGTGCTGAAGGCTGTGTATGGGATACTATCTTCTTCTAATGATATCTGGTGAAAGCTTTTAAGTAAGTCCAAACTGGTAAAATATTTATTCTGACCTAACAAAGACAAAATATCGTCAGTACATGGCACTGGGAATCGATCAGGGATTGTCTCCTCGTTTAGACGACGAAAGTCGACGCAGATACGCCATGTTCAATCTTTTTTTCGGTACAACTATTAAAGGAAAATTATAAGGGCTGTTTGATTTCCTAATGACTCCTTCTTCTAGCATTTTACCTACTTCATCATTTATTTCATTCTGGAATTTCATAGGGAGTCTGTAAGAGGGTACATAGATAATTTTCTGCTTGTCCTTTAACCTTATTTGATGCTCGATCACATCTGTTTTTCCTAAGGATCCATCCGTAGTGGAAAAAACATCATGATATTTAGTTAAAAGTCCAAAAATTTTCTGCTGAATTTCTTCGTCTTGAATGTCTTTATTGATTTTATTTTTAATAGATCGCAAAAGGGATTCATCCGCAACTGATTTAGAGTGATTGATCTCAGCAACGGTAAGAATACGATGTTTATAAACTTCTACATCCAAGATATGTTGATTTTTTGTGAATTACTAAAGTGTTATTTAAATAATTACAGACTTCAATATTACATTGTTGATGTGAGCCTACTGTATAAATAGCTTGTGTGACAGACAATCCGTTGGTTTTCAAAGTGTCGGAAAGGATTAATATTTCAGATCCCGGGTAATGTTTTCTTTATTTGCACTATTAAATTCGAAGGTACGTTTGGTTCGATAGATTGCGTGCAAGATGATATTACGGGTGGTGAACGAGAATTCTGCTGGGTCGCGTATATTATTTCTTTATTAGTGAGACAAGTTATTGGTTCTTCAACATACGTTACGGTTACATTTTGTCGTCTCCTTTTTATCCAAAACTGATTTTAAGGTATTAAAAACTTATAGAATTTCCCTTTGATATACACGCCGTGCTTGGCAGGGGCTAAGATAATGTTTTGATTTCCCATAGATGGGTATCCTATAATTACAGCTGGATACATATTAATGTTTTTTACAACAACAAATGTATCGGCAAACGTGCGTTTACCGACTTTGAACTGAACATGAGTTATGCCTATGACATTTAATTCATTATTTCCTATACCCGAAAGTCTAATTCCGGATTTTTCAATCGGAAAGTTCGAAAACAACAAATGATGTGTCTTCAAATCCATGATATTACGTGGACTACCAGAGTAAAAAAATAACGTAAAGGATTTGTGTTCCAAATTTACAGCATATAAGGTTGGTCGTAACTCATTTTGGCTTATTATTGTATGAATTCGTTGCAAATCTACGGGAGCATGCACTGTTTTACTTAATTCGGCCGTGTGTGTTTCATAGGAAAATCTATTGTCTCATAATTATCTGATCAAACATTAAATTGATTATTCAATACTATTGATGTTGAGATGAATGACCTTGACCCAACATCACTCTCTTCCCCTCTGGAGTTAACTATGTGGTATTTGCTTTGCTCTGCACATTCTGAAAATTAGTCTGACCTTGCGAGGTCTGGTTTTGACGACCCAGGCTCAGCGATATTCGAAGAAGTGTTTGTTTGTTTTGGACTCTGAACTGCATTGACATTTGTTGTTTCTTCTTTTTATTTCCATATGGAACTGACTGTGGAATTGACCGTGTATTTCTGGGATTCTGTTGTGTCTTACGCGAGTAACATTGGCTATATGAATGAGTTGCACTGTTATGAATCGAGCAGAATTTCGTTCTGCAGTCTGCGCTTAAGTGACCTTGACGTTTGCAATTATAACACGTCATTCCCGCTACTTGACTACTAACTACGTTCACTGTTTGTGGCTTTGTTTCATTCTTTGCAAAAACTTGAGTTAACACGGGATCGAGATCTGGACACTTGGACATGTGTTTCCTTTATCTGTTTATATACATCCAATTCCGTACTTGCAGGCGTTAACTTCTTATCAAAACACCGCACTAAACCTTCAGGCAACATAAGTGTCATGTAAGTTAAATACATTAATCGTAAAAAATCTTTCACAGAGATGTTATCCCTAGTAACCCAAGTGGAATTACCTAAAATGTCCTGATATTCATTAAGCCTATCAGCTATGAGAGCTGCTCTCTCAATAACATTAAGCCGATTCATAGTGGCTTGATTAAGTGTATTTCGTAACGTTAAAACTACATCCAAGGCTTCCTCACCCCCATAGACCGCGCGTAACCTAACTTTGAAATCATCCCAGGTAACTGCTTCTTGAAATGAAACACCTCTTAAATACGCACTCGCATCCCCCTTAGAAAAATCTATAAAACTTTTAGCTTCTTGTAATTGTACAAAAGGGTCTACGATTTGTTTGGCATTTAAATGGGCATCGACGGATGAAATCCATGACTCCACATTTTGTGGCAAGAACCCATTGACCCGACCCTGAAAAGGAAGGATTGCTGACCTGGCATTTACAAGCGTCACAGTTGGAGGAGGATTAGTCTGGCCTACGCCACTAGGTCCAGGGGTAGAGCTCACAGGGGGAGTCATGACTGCTGTATTTCTTTTCCTATCTCTTCGACCCCTTGCAATTCTATCAAAATATCTATATGAGTACAGATGTCCACTGCGTAAACGCATATGTATAATAAAATTCCCCAAACAATGTTACTAATCCCAAGACATTTCCCGAGAATTTCTGAAAGAAAAGGAATTAGCACAAAGAGAGAAAAAATTCTAGATGAGAATTCGGAGTTGAACACAGTTTCCTTTAATGAACGGAAATAAAAGATTAGCAATTCACTCACCCCAGTAATAATCGACTATCGACTCGTGATATCTACACTTCACTGCCCAAACTGTAATGAATTAAAAAATTTGTATTTAGCTTATATATGGTTCTGTGTGATGTCGACACATCCTCTCTCTCTCTCTTGATGTTTTGTTAGCAATGTATCATTTGAGTTTCTTGTTGAATGTAGTGCTTCCTGGATATGTTTTGCAAACGTTGAACGTCAGTCCTTGGGTTTCCTAGGATGTTGATTGAAGATCCAGTTCATCGGTTTGTATTCATAACATTAATTAATGTTAAATATTTCGATGGACTATATTACTTAGTCAAAATTGTAGATACATGTAGATAACGTTGAGTTCTTGAAGATCTTTCTCTGGTTTTACAGCTTTCATTTTGAAGTCTTGAAGATCTTTCTCTAATTCTTAGAGTTAAATAATATAGTTACTTGAAGTTCTTTCTCTGATTCGTAGAGTTTAACCGCTGCCACCATTTATAAGTGTGCTACTTTTATAAGCACACATTGAATATGTGTTGTTTAAGATATGTAAAGCTGGATAACGAAGTACATCTTATTAGCTTTAAAAAGTATTTATTGTTTAAAAAACAACAGAGTTAAACATCTCCATCACAGGAGGGAGCTGGTTTGGTCAGATAACCAATTCTGGTGAAGTATAGATATGAACTGATTAAATTATTGATATCACAGATATTGTATGCTTAGTTGATATAGCAATTTTATCATAATCTCGGAAGACACCTGCATCTGGTGACGTCACAAAATTTCACACGCTGATGCATTGGTGTTGACGTTTAAGAAAAATGTTACATTTTTGAGGCTGCATTGTGCATCCTGTTTATGATTTGGGTGACTACAGCAAATCCCACGGCTAGCATCTTCATCCAAAATGACATATTACGTCATGTGTTTTAAACATGTAATAATAACTATTTCACTTATTACATATATATGTATACATATATATATATATATATATAATATATGTATTTATATATATATATATATATATATATATGTGTATATATATATATAAATACACATGTATATATATATATATATATATATATGTATATATATACATACATATATATATATATATATATATGTGTGTATATATATCTATACAGTGAACCCTCGCTACTTCGCGGTTCGACAATCGCGGATTCACCACTTCGCGGGGTTTTCCCATAACCCATATATATATACATATCGCGGATTTTCCGGAAAATTCGAAAATACCGCGAAATCTGAAGATAACCAAATACGATATTTTGTTACCTGTAATTCCATTAATACTGTAATTAGTAATATCTGCTCTTACTGATTGTTCATTGCATTACATATGATATATAATTCAGCACAGAAAGAAATAAAACACGAAAAGAGAATGTGATCATACGATAATTCAGTACGTAGTAAAATTAAATCGAACATGAAACGCAAATCAGATGCAGTCATACCATATTAGAATGGTGTGTACTGTAATGGATGTGCTTCTTTTCCATGAATCTTTTGTATGTATACGTACGTAGTACAGTACTGCATCCAATAATATTCTTTGTTGCAAAAATCACATTTCGAATACTGTAAGCGTACGAGAGAGAGAGAGAGAGAGAGAGAGAGAGGCGTAAAATAGCGTACGTAAATTTTTATTATTATTGTTATTATTATTATTATTGTTGTTGTTGTTAATAAAATTATTATTGTTATTATTATTAATCATTATTATTATTATTATTACTGTACAGTATTATTATCATTATTTATTATTATTACGGTACTGTATTGTACTTAATCTACGTACGTTCAGTATGCGCGGGGGCATCTTCTATGAGTAACCAACGCGCCATAGTACTAAGACGGGTTGTGATTGGTTCAAGCGCTGATAGATGACGAATCAAAACTCAAGTTTTGTTATCTAGCCTGTGATTGGTGTTTTGCCCGCATCTTCTACCCGCAGCATCAAAGTTCTCGCGGGGCTGCATCGTTCACTTTCTCTTTCCGCGTATTGCTGAGTAGACGTTCTTAAGTTTGTGAAGTTTAATCTGTGCTGTGTGCGACTGTTTTAAGTTGAACTTTTTGTTGAACTTTCTGTTACAATGCCTCCCAAGCGTTCTGCTTCTAGTAAGGCTGGTAGTGAGCCTAAACGCCACCGAAGAATGATGACGATAGCTGAGAAGGTTACGCTTCTCGACATGTTAAAAGATGGTAGAAGTTACGCGGCCGCCGGCCGCCATTTTGGCATCAACGAATCCACCGTTCGCTACATCAAGAAGGACGAGGCGAACATTAGAAAGACTGCTGCAATCACCTTTAGCAGATCAGCGAAGCGAGTCGTTACAACGCGTAATAAAACGATCGTACGCATGGAAGGTGCTTTAGCTGTGTGGATTGCCGACTGCCGGAAGAAGAACATAGCGTTGGATACGAACACCATCCAAACAAAGGCTTTGAGCTTATATGAGAATTTTGCTGCAAAGGAACCTAAAGAGGACGACGGCAACCATGCTGAAGATGATGATGATGCAGATGATCCTCAACCAGGACATCCACTGATTCCCAGCCTCAGAAACGTTTTTCCGCAAGCAAAGGATGGTTCGCGAAGTTTCAGAAACGCTTCGCCCTGAAAAGCGTTTCCCTGCATGGGGAGTCTGCTTCCGCTGACACTGCCGCTGCTGAAACTTACGTGAACCAGACTTTCAAGAACATTATCGCTGAAGGTGGATACAAGCCGGAACAAGTCTTTAATATGGATGAAACCGGCTTGTTTTGGAAGAGAATGCCGTCGCGAACTTTCCTGTTCAAAGAGGAAGCCAAAGCCTCTGGCTTTAAGGCATTCAAGGATCGCGTTACCCTCGTGATGTGTGGCAATGCTGCTGGATTTTTGTTAAAGCCGGGGCTTATTTATAAGTCGAAAAATCCTCGCGCTTTGAAAGATAAAAATAAGAATCTCCTTCCCGTGTACTGGATGCATAATCAAAAGCATGGATTACGAAGATGCTGACCTCCAACTGGTTCCACCAGTGTTTCATCCCGCAAGTCCATGAATATCTCTTAGAGAAGGGCTTGCCATTCAAGATCCTTCTCCTTATGGATAACGCTGGTGGACACGCAACTGACCTGTCGCGTGAGGGCGTTCAGGTTGAGTTCCTGCCACCCAACACCACGTCATTAATTCAACCAATGGACCAGGGGGTTATCAGGGCGTTCAAGGCCCTCTACACGAAGAATACCTTGGCGGACCTCGTTGCGTGTGTGGATGCTGCCCAAGATGACGAGGATGAAGACTTCAACTTGAAGGCGTACTGGCGGCAGTACACCATAGCCACGTGCCTGCAGAATATTCAAAAGGCACTTCAAGAGATGAAACCTGCAACCGTAAATGCGAGCTGGAAGAAGCTGTGGCCCGATATTGTTTACGACGACAAGGGATTTACTCCGTCGGAAATCCAACACTCTGCAATACGGAAATCTGTGCAGTTGGCTGCCATAATTGGGGGTTGACGGGTTTGGCGACATGACGACTGAAGACGTCGACGAGTTGTTGGACTGCCATTCCCAGCCCCTAACTGACGCAGACCTCGAAGACCTGACGAAAATCGGCAAGTGAGGAAGAGAGTGAGGGTACCCAGGAAGAGACCCAAGAAAATGTCGAAGAAACGGGCTTAACATTAGAACGGCTTGCCAAGTTCTGCAACCATATGAAGGAGGCGAAAGAAATGTTACAAGAGTGGGACGAGGATATGGTTCGCTCGATGCAATTCTGCAACAAGGTTGATGACATCACGACTCCCTACAGGATGCTCTTGGATCGAAAAAAGAAGCAGCGGCAACAACTTCCGATCACAATGTTTTTTTCAGCCTCGCAAAAAAGAGCCAGTTCCTCCTGCTAGTACGCTCTTCGGAAGAAATTGAAGAAGTTGAAGAGGTGTCCCAGGAAAAGACACCTCCGTCTGAAGAGACGTAAAATACTATCATTGACTGCACAGTAGAACACATCATCAGGCTTCATCATCATCATTTCTACTGTGCAGCAAATTCATCGCCATTGTCATTCAAGTTTTTCTTGAACTTCTTTCGTGGTGAGTACAGTAACAATCTTTATTTTTTACTTTAACCTGTTTTATAGTTTAGTAATGTACGTACTGTATGCATTAAGTTAAAGGGAAGGTTTTAAAAGTCTACATGTTGTAACCTATCATATTTTTTTTGTTTAAAATTACATTTACGTACGTAAAACAATCTCTCTCTCTCTCTCTCTCTCTCTCTCTCTCTCTCTCTCTCTCGTAAATTGTTTTTCCTGCTTTGGCTACGTACAAGTACTGTATAATTTATATTTGTAAGGTAACATATTTTGTAAATGCTTTTACTGTAAATACTGTATGTACTGTATCATTATTTATCACTATCATCATGCGCGTTAAATGCCTTGTTTGTTCTGAGCGTGGTTGTTTACTGAGCGTACACGCCGTCGTTTCAGGCGGCGTCATAAAGAAAAAGATTTCATTTGGAAGTCCTAAGAAAAATACGTAAACTAAAACATTGGTAATAAAAAAATCAACATACATGTACTGTATAATCAATATAATCGATGCAAAAACTAACCTATACGTACATATATGTGTACACTAAATGAGTTTGTTTCTTCATTATGATCATGAGATGAACGTAAACAAAACATTGGTTGCCATTTTTTATCGTGCTTTTTAGGTGTTTAGGAAACACATGATATAAAATCGCCTTTAATATTTGTGCCTGTTTTAGTTTAGGGTGCTGTAGTACATGCATTAAGTGTTCTGTACATTAAACGGTGGTTTGTTAACAGTACTACGTACAAGGGAAGGTTTTAAAAGTCCGAATATACATGTTAAATAAATAGGTAAATATGCTGTCACTACTTATCGCGGATTTTCACCTATCGCGCCCGGCGTCTGGAACCTATCTACCGCGATAAACGAGGGGTTCACTGTATATATATATATATATATATATATATATATATATATATATATATATATATATATATATATTATATATTTGGGCCTCAAGCCATGACGTCCTGATTGAAGGTTCCTTTCGGTAGCTTCCTTGGGTATATTTAACTACAAGGATATTCCCAGAGAATTAAACCACAGGTTATCACAGAATTCCTTACTTCTGGTGCGAGTATCCTAAAGGTTTCCCTTTAAGACATCGTATATCAACAGGGGACGCATGTATTAACACGCCACATAGCTATCTGCACCCCATATAGAGTTAACACTTCGATATGGAAAGGTGGTAACTGGGGAGCCGTTCCACAGTTATACTCGTCCGTGGCTACTTTTGGTACTCGAAACGTAAACAAAAGGGCGCCATTGCTAAATGACGTCACGTCCGTCCTTATCCTTCTGCTTGTAGCTACCTTGCTTAGAGGGATTTCCTCTTGTGCGATTTTTATCGACTTGCATCGCCGTTATGTCTCTACCTTCAGCCTCGCCTTCTTCTGGAAAGTTGAGTACCAGGTCCCAGTATTGTTTAAATAATCTTTGGCCGTAAAGTAACTTATACTTTTCGTAATATTTCGTGTTTTGTGGCGGAGGTGTGCCGCTAACGGACACGCCATTTTATGGCGTCGCTGTTCTCTTGCATGCCTTATTTAGCTAGTCAGAACAGCTTTTTCCGGCCTCTTAACTAATTGATATTGTTAGTTATTTAGTCTTCATAGCTAGGAACTTCATATATCATGTTTTAACGCTCTATTATCCGGTCATCGTTCAACCCCATACTAGATCGCTAGCTTAGCCCCTAGGCTAGATTGCCTAGCACTTGTGTTCATGCATGATATATTCCAGTGATCCTAGGTTAAGTTATGAAGATAGTGGCAATATTTATCATACTGTTAACTGTGATGCAAGTGTTTTTTTCGCCTTCAGGGACCATATAGGGGACCGGTTTGATTGCGTACCTTTCTAACCTAACCTAAATGTAGGAACCCCTATATGCTCCCTACATCCCCTGCCTACGGGCATTCCCTCTGCGTGGCCATGCTTAACCTTCTATATAGGGGAATCTTGTCCACAATCAGAGTATTTATCGCTTCTCTGTCTACCTTAAGGGAATGATCCCCCCTTAGGGTTGCGACCGAGAAAGAGGAACGGCTCTGTCCTTCCTCAGTTGCTTATGGTCAGGTTACTTACCCTTCCATGCAACTTGCGATGTGTCTTTCAGCCTACCTAGCATAGGAATTAACACTCCTTATCTAGGTTAGGCCTTTTGGGGGGGGGGGTGCTAGTTCTGTACTTTTATAGTTTAAGACGGTACTCTTGCACCGTTCTCATTCTGGTTACCTACCCTAGGCTAGGGAGCGTCCTCCCTTTCCTCGGTGGCCGTTCTTGTACAGAGCCTCCCCTATGGAAGACCCCTCTTCTTCTCCCTCCCCACCTATCCCTTTGGTGTAGGCTAGCCCATACATAGGCTTGCCTATACACATCTGTCCCTAGTCCTACAACTCCTCCCTTGGGTGGAGTGATAGGGCTATCTTGATCTCCTGTTGAGCAGGCCGCTCTGGTACACATACCCTTCATAGCATTCTATGGGGGTAGCCACTGGCAGCGATTTGTCCAACAGGGGGTTCCCCCTCTTGAGTGTACTCTAACCCTCCCTTGGGTTACCCTGGCACCCGGCCGGCTGCCGGCCCCCTGCCATTGGATGCTAGGAGGATCTACTCCTATCATGGGTACACTCTCTCTGGAGGGATGCCGGAGGGGTATGTGGTCTTACCCCTCCAATCCCTCCTTATCTGTCTCTCTATCTACCCTGGTGCCGGTCCCTTGCCGCCTCTACTGCCAGCGATATCGCCCTACACTTTGGTGATTCTCTCTCATAAGATACCCTCCCTCCTCTAAGTCGTCAGCCTTCTGTGTGCCGTGGGGCTGCCGCCTTCCGTCGGCATACAACCGATGACCCACCCCTCCCTTACCTAGTTTCGGTTGTCCGACCTTCGGGCCGGCCTCCGGCGTGCCGGCATTGTTTGCCGGCGGTCTGGGTATACTACCATATTCTTCATTATCTTATGAACTGATCACCAAGCCGTCAGCCTTCGGCTGCCGGAGCCGCCGCCTCCCGCCGGCGTTCCGCCGCTGTGCCGGCGGTCGCCAAGTTGGTATTATACTTAGATTCTCAATGTGTCTGTCTTAATGCCTTACACGCTGCTGGAGCAGCCTCCGGCGTTCCGTCGGCCTGCCGGGGCCCTCAGGAGGCACCAAGGGACTTGCACCCCTTCTACTACCTGTTGACAACATGCCGACAGTCCTACACTGCAGCCAGATGGCTTAGCCACTTCTATAGATAGGTATTGTCTTACCATTTTACTAGTGGCTGTGCTGTCTTCTTGCACATTACAATTTTCCAGCATACTCTGTGTGTCTTAGCACAGTCGGTTGCCAGATCCTAGATCTACACGGGGTCTCCCATTACCCTTTTAACCCAAGGAACTGAGTGGTCTCAGTCCCTGATACACCTCGCAGGCAATCTCTGCTAGAACTTAGCTTCTATCCACTACGGTGATCCATGCGGATTTCCGTTTAGTGTCCCTCGGTCACAAATGAAATTGCCTATTGATAAGGTTACGGTAACCAACTGGGCGGGGTTCACAAGTATGTGTCTATCTACTTCCTTTCCCGCTCTTATTCTCAAACATTACAATATTCATGAATTGTTTAATGTTAGATGAAATTTTGACTACTTAAAATTTAACCTTAGAGTAATGTAAGTCATTCTTATGCCTTCCATACACTCGTGATCTCTTTCTTTTACAGGAGGAGTATATGAAGTGTGAACACAACTTCTGTGGAGTGAAACGCCCGGACTTCTACGGGCACAAGGCGTGTCGGACCCACGCCCCCTGCGCCGCCAAGAAAGGCGACTTGAAATTCTGGGACCCGCAGCACTGTACAGTCTGCAAGAGTCGTCTGGTCGAAGCGTTCGACGATCCTCCTTCAGCGGAGGTAAGGGACAACGTTCGGGAGAAGCTACGCAAGTGGGTGCGTGGCTTCCAGAAAAACGCCACCGGACCGTATCTCGCTACCAAAGATTTGAGGGCCCTGCTATTCCCGAAGGCATCGAAAGACTCAGTGGTCCCTAGTGATCAGATTCCTACCGTCCAGATAGTGGTGGAACCTGATGTTGTCATGGCCCAGTCCATGCACGAGTGCCGTCTAGATTCCAACAACGTGGAACGTATGTCGAAAGTGTCGGAAATAACGGAGAAAAACCTCATGGGCGAGGAGCTCGACTATGAGGAAGATCAGGTGGAATACCCTGATTCGGAGCAAGAGGTCGCTCCCATTCCTACCCCTGCACCAACTCCTACACCGACCGAGGAATCCCTTCCTTCAACGTCTGCCACCCTGGACCCTATCCCATCAGGCACTCAGGAGGTCTTCAAGATGCTTGAAGCCCTCATGGATAAGAAACTTCACGAGACCCACGAGCTATTCAGGTCTAACCTTGGAAGTTTTAAGCAACCGAAAAGTATTTCGGTTAAGGACCTCCCTGCCTGCTCGGATACTAACCCATGGAGGTATGCCGAGCACATGCCGATCACCACGGGCAAGATCTTCATCAGTGAGAAGGTCGGCTCGATCGCGTTGGAAGAAGTGGAGTTCTTCTCGAATTTTGAGGCTTATCCGGACTGTTACGTCCGACTCAGGTCCGAACCCGCCTCTAAAGAAGAGACCGAACCGAAGGAGGTAATTGTGTTCAATCTCTCGAAGGCCCAGGCTATGCTAGCCAACGCGGTGAAGAGTAGGGGCTTCACCAATTCCAAGATGCCGGCACTTAGTAAAAAGCACCCAACCTTCGTCGCACCGGACAATGCGACCTTCCCCTTTATTGAAAAGGCCTTCACTGCGGTACTGAAAGCAGTGGAAGAAGGGAATCCTTGCCCTGTACTGGAGGAGTGCAGGCCCTTCTCCCTGATTACTCCCCTGATGATACACACTGGAAAGACGTCCAGTCAACATTCATAGTGGGGAAGCTAGAGCCTGACGTTGCTGGTCGTCAGTTTAATGAGGACCTCCCAAAACTCAACGATCACCTCCTTCGTAGGGAACAAGATACGAAGGAAAGGCTTGCCGCATCAATGTCCCTCCAGGTACAGCTTGAAGTCATGGCCGGTATCACTAGGGTTCCAAACTTCTACATGGTCCTTGCCAAAACGCATTTGGCAACGGTCATGAAGGACCTGTACAGCTTCACTAGGGCTTGCAGAGCCTGTCGTGAATTCGTGTTCGCGAGCACTACAGTGAGACACGAACCCCGGAGGCTGATTTCCTCCAACATCTGGGGTAAACACCTCTTTCCCTCCTCCCTAGTGAAAGAGGTCGCCGACAAAGCCGCCACGGACAACAGGAACCTTCTCCATAAGTGGGGCATGTCGAAGAAAAGGAAATCCTCTCAGGACGACGGCCCTCAACCTAAGAGGAAACCTCAGAAACCAAAACCCCAGCAACGTCAACAGAGACGGCAGTTTCCGGGTTCCGCTACTCCCCAAGTGGCAGCTCAGCCACAACAGACCTTTCAGCTGGTCACCCAACCGATGGTCTCTCAGTCACCGGTCTTCACCCCTGCATTTGAGCAGCAAACCACTACCTTTCGTCCCAAAGGTAGAGGCTCAAGCAGAGGTTCAAGCAGAGATGTGTCTCGCCGTCCCTCCAGAGGCAGAGGAGGAAGGGGAGCTAGCGGCCGAGGTAGCAAACCCTCGGGAAGCCAGAAGCAATGAAGTGCTTCCGGTGGGAGGAAGACTCCGCCAATTCCAGGATCGTTGGACCTTCGATCCCTGGGCACACAGCATCGTCAAGAAGGGACTAGGCTGGAGCTGGACACAACAACCCCCAGCCTTCCAGCAATTCTTCCAACAGTCAACCCCCCTCCTGGAAGAGTACATCCTAGAACTCTTGACCAAAGGTGATAAGGAGGGTAAAGTCAACCAGGTTCCAAGGGAGACTATTTTGCGTCCCCAAGAAGGACTCCGATAAACTCAGTCATTCTAGACTTATCCCCCCTCAACAAGTTCATTGCGAACAACAAGTTCAAGATGCTGACTCTTCAACAAATACGGACCCTCCTGCCTCAAGGGTACTACATGGTCTCTATAGACCTGGCGGACCCCTACTGGCACGTTCCAATGAACCATCACGCTTCCTCCTACCTAGGATTTCGACTCCAAAGGAAAAGTTACGCCTTCAGGGCCATGCCCTTCGGGCTTAACGTGGCCCCACGGATCTTCACCAAGCTGGCAGACGCCATCGTTCAACAGCTCCGCCTTCGCGGCGTCCAGGTGATGGCCTACCTAGACGACTGGCTGGTTTGGGCGATATTGCCCGAAGATTGTGTACGATCCTGCAACAAAGTCACCCAGTTCCTAGAACACCTGGGATTCAAGATAAACACCAAGAAATCTAGCCTCTCTCCAGCTCAGAAGTTCCAATGGTTAGAAATCCATTGGGATCTTCAGTCACACCGCCTTTCCATCCCACAGAAGAAAAGGAAGGAAATAGCAGGGTCTGTCATAAAACTGCTGAAATCCAAACAGATCTCAAGACGACAGCAGGAACCAGTTCTAGGCTCTCTACAGTTCGCCTCTGTGACAAACCCAGTGCTTCGTGCACAGCTAAAGGATGCCGCGGGAGTCTGGAGACGTTCTGCATCCATCGCTCGAAGAGACCTCAAGAGACGGCTCCCAAACAGACTTCGGTTACTCTTAAAGCCGTGGTCGGAAGCAAAGGCCCTGAAAAGGTCCATTCCTCTTCAACACCCACCTCCATCACTCAACATCCACACGGACGCTTCGCTGGAGGGTTGGGGACGTTACTCCCACCAACGACAGGTTCAAGGGACATGGTCTCCCCTATTCAAGACGTTTCACATCAATATCTTGGAGGCCATGGCGGTCCTTCTCACTCTGAAGAAACTCTCTCCGCCTCCCTCAATTCACATCTGTCTGACTCTGGACAACTCGGTGGTAGTCAGATGTCTCAATCGTCAGGGCTCGAGATCGCCCCCGATAAATCAGGTACTTCTTCCGATCTTCCGTCTGGCAGAAAAGAAGGAATGGCACCTGTCTGCAGTTCACCTACAAGGATTCCGCAATGTGACGGCGGACGCTCTATCACGGACAAACCCAATAGAGTCAGAATGGTCTCTAGATGCAAGATCCTTCTCCTTCATCTCTCGCCAAGTCCCGGAACTTCAGATCGATCTCTTCGCAACGAGCGACAACAATCAACTTCCTCGTTATGTGGCCCCGTACGAGGACCCCAAGGCAGAAGCAGTGGACGCCATGTCACTGGATTGGAACAGATGGTCCAGGATATACCTGTTCCCTCCCACCAACCTTCTGCTGAAAGTCCTCTCCAAACTGAGAACCTTCAAAGGGACAGCGGCCCTAGTGGCTCCCAAGTGGCCCCGGAGCAATTGGTACCCCCTGGTCCTGGAGCTGCAGCCCAAGCTGATCCCCCTCCCGGGCCCAGTTTTCTCTCAGCAAGTACAGAAGTCGACTGTCTTCGCTTCATCACTGAAAGTCAGGGACCTTCATCTCATGATTTTCTCTCCCTAGCCGCGAAGAAAAGGTTTGGGATCTCGATGAAAAGTCTAGAATTCCTCGAGGAATACAAGACCGAATCCACACGACGGCAATACGAATCATCCTGGAGAAAGTGAGTCTCGTTCGTCAAAGTAAAAAACCCTACGGAAATCACCATTGATTTTTGCATGTCCTTCTTCATTCACATTCATGGACAAGGCTTAGCAGCCAACACGATTTCTACCTGCAAATCGGCTTTGACTAGACCACTACTGTACGCCTTCCAGATTGATCTGTTCAGCGATATCTTCAATAAACTACCAAAGGCATGCGCTAGACTACGCCCAGCACCTCCGCCAAAACCTATCTCCTGGTCCCTGGACAAGGTGCTCCATTTTTCCTCTAACTTGGACAACGATTCGTGCCCTCTCAAGGATCTGACTCAAAAAGTTATATTCCTTTTTGCTCTCGCCTCGGGAGCCCGAGTCAGCGAAATAGTGGTATTATCAAGAGACGAGGGTCATATCCTGTTCACAGATACAGGAGAACTTACCCTCTTCCCTGATCCGACGTTTCTCGCAAAAAACGAATTACCCACCAAGAGATGGGGCCCCTGGAGAATCTGCCCCCTGAAGGAAGATGTCTCTCTATGTCCAGTAGAGAGTCTCAAGGTCTATCTTTGAAGAGCTTCAGACTTTGGTGGAGGCTAACTCTTCAAAGGAGAAACCTGTCACTGAAACAACTAAGAGTGAAAATCACCTACTTCATTCGCAGAGCGGATCCTGACAGTACACCCGCAGGTCATGATCCTAGAAAAGTCGCATCTTCTCTGAATTTCTTCCAGAGTATGGATTTCGAAAGCCTCAAGAGCTTCACAGGATGGAAATCTTTGCGCGTATTCTTCAAGCACTACGCGAAGCAAGTGCATGAAGTCAAACATTTCGTGGTAGCCGCAGTTAGTGTTATGAAACCTGCCATTTAACTCTGCATAGAACAGCGAGTTACTTGGGACTTTAACTCTACGGGTGCCTGTGTTGACCCTCGTGTGATACATAGTGATTTCATGGACACTTAGTGTTTCTAATAGACTGTTCTTACCAAGGTGAAATGTCATAGACTTCACATGAGTGCCACATGCCTAAGGGCATGATGTGTTTTTTCTTTGATAAAGACTGACGTTCCTCTGGAACTTGTGCTTTCTAAATTTTGAAATTTCTTTCAGATTCAAGATTGAAGTCTTCTAATTTCTATGTACATTATTTATTATTGTAAATTAACTTTACATTCCTTATTGCATTTATTACTACTATAACCTGCAATTTATGAAATAAAATGTCTATTTTATTACTTGTGCGTCTCTCTTCGCTCCTATTTACACTATGAAATACATGAATGTCATAGTTTCATTTACCCCTTTCCTTTGAAATGAGAAGAATAATATATTTTGTCTGTATTATATACTCACCTATGCTGTATAATATTCCTAATTGAATAATTACCTTCGCCATACCTTCGAGACCAGATTGTTCTCTAACCATGGAATATAGTGATTAACTATCACTCACCTACTCTTGAGAATGTTCCTACACGAATATTGACCATTCTGTCTTGTCTCCGAGTCCTTCACGAACTCTCCGCAGGGTGAGTAGCCCTTCGATGACCACTTTGAATTTTGGTATAACCCTTTGGGACTTCTCTGCCAGGGCTGGCAGGAAGCTGGATCCCCACGGAACCTCTACCGAGGTCACTTTACATACCTCTATTCGAAGCCCTTGGCACTTACTCTAATAAGGGGAAATTTTCCACGATACATTTATTCTCTGGTACTCTTCCATCAAGACGTCATGGCTTGAGCCCAAAAAACGGATTTTGAGCGAAGCGAAAAATCTATTTTTGGGTGAGATAGCCATGACGTCCTGATGGACCCTCCCTTCTATTCTAGTCCAGCCTTTCAGGCCCCACCCTGTCCTACTGTATCATGGAGATTAGCAAGGAGCTGGCATCAGGATGAGGACGGACGTGACGTCATTTAGCAATGGCGCCCGTTTGTTTACGTTTCGAGTACCAAAAGTAGCCACGGACGAGTATAACTGTGGAACGGCTCCCCAGTTATTCTCCACCTTTCCATATCGAAGTGTTAACTCTATATGGGGTGCAGATAGCTATGTGGCGTGTTAATACATGCGTCCCCTGTTGATATACGATGTCTTAAAGGACAACCTTTAGGATACTCGCACCAGAAGTAAGAATTCTGTGATAACCTGTGGTTTAATTCTCTGGGAATATCCTTGTAGTTAAATATACCCAAGGAAGCTACCGAAAGGAACCTTCCATCAGGACGTCATGGCTATCTCACCCAAAAATAGATTTTTCGCTTCACTCAAAATCCGTTTTATATATATATATATATATATATATATATATATATATATATATATATATATATATATATATATATATATACTGTATATATATACTGTATATAAATAAGTAAAAATAAAATGGTCTATTCCTAATCTCTTTTCCTATTTGGTAGCTTTCGACATGAGTTTTATCCTCTTCAGCCTATATGCAAATATTATTATGCAAAATTAATGATATTGATAAAAAATCTTCATAAGTGTATAATTAGGAAGATATACTTCCAAGAACTACCCAACTAGCTATAAAAGTTTTATTACTCATACAACTATATAAATATATAAAAAACCCAATAACTAATATACCTTTTCACCCGCAGGAATCAATGACCACCCATCCACAGCAGCAACCCACAGATCAGCCGTATCAATGGGTCACCGGCAACTAAACAGGTAAGCACTCATTCAAGCTAGGTTTTGTATCTAAAATGTATAAAGACTCCAAGATTCTCAGCTGGCAGACACTACTATGTCTGTCTCTAATTTCTAAATTTTCCTTGGAAATATCATGACCAGATTTGAATGAAAGTTCATAAATTGCCGAAATCAGTTTCTTATTTAAAGGTATATTGGTTCGTACCAATCTTCCTATGAGCCCCGATATCCTACACTGAATCTATCTAGATGTGCTTCCAGTGTAATGCTCTTCACAGAGTGCGCATTGAAAAGTGTATATGGCACCGGAACACAAGGGAGTAGGTAGACTCCCCTTATATATAAAAAGTGAGCCTCATGAGAGCTTGTTAGAAAAAAATTAGTTTTTAAATCTTTATGGGAATAACACTTCCTCAAAACACTCAATAATCTCTGTTCTTAGTCTCTCCAAAACATAACCATAATACGGTAAGGAGACATATTACTTTTTCTTACTGACTGTTTGAATTTTTAACTTTTGGCTGTAAATTTTACCTAAAAACTTCTTGACTTTTTTTATAATAGAGGTTCAGAGGAAACCCATTGTTAATGAAAAATTATTTTAGAAAATTTTCTTCATCGTGAAGCTAAGATAAGGGGAACATATATGGTAACATCTATATAACAGTGTTTTATCAATTTCTTTTTTAAGATATCTGGCTCCGAACTTGAAAAATACCTCGTGAAAATGAAAGGTATCATCCTATTCACTTTCTTTTGTAAATTTTGTATTACGATGCTTTGTATTTAAATAATCTAAAAAACTGCCTTATGTGGTCTAAATTTTTGAAAAGTAAAAATGTATCTTCTACATATCCACGGTAAACAATAATTCTTAAATTCCACAGGAAAATCACTCAGCCCTCTCCCTCCACAATAACATAGAAATATATTTGCCAAGGTTGGTCTACACGACGATCCCTTTGCTACTCCATCTACCTGCTCATATAACTTGTCATTAAATCTGAATGTGGATGTAGTGGTAGTTAGTTCTAATAGTATTTTACTTTTTTTTAATGAAACCTTTGGGAATGTCCTCTGGGTTTGGGAAAAGTTGTTCATGAATTATCTCCAATTTTTCCCGTGAGGGAATATTTGTGAACAAACTTGCTATGTATATTCATTTACTGTGAGAGAGGCGAGCTTAGTTACTATATGTTTGGAAAGGTCATAGGAGCAGGTATTAATAGCTGAGAGAATTAGTTTCAAAAGAATGCTTCTTTTGTGAATCTTTGTGGCACCATACATAATACCATGCTACCCCTCTTTCACTTCCGAAATGTGTAGTCAATTTCATTCTCCATGTTTAAAGTGTGAATTAAGGGGTCCTCTGACACCAACTCTCTGAACTTAGTCCTATCACTCAAAATATCTTCCATTTTCCTTATATAATCAGCTTTATCCAGTATTACAACTCCATGACCTTTATTCGGTTTACTCATAATTATACTTAAATCCTTACCTAGGTTTTCTCAGGATTTAAATATCATCTATACAAAAAATGGGGGAAAACACTGTGTGATGTTTGAAATTATAGATTTTTTTTTTATGTAATATCTTGTATGGCTCGTTTAAAGCCACATCCATGGTCACCATGTTTAGCCTCTTTGTCAAGTATGAACATGATTTTTTAAATCCTAAAAAAATTCTATATAAGTTTTTACGAAAATACGGCAATTAAAAGTTCAATCCATACGCTGATAGTCTTGGTTCCTTGGGTGATAATTTTCGACTAGAGTGATTGAAAATAACTTTATTATGGTCAAGTGAAACTACACAGTTAATTATAACTAAAAAATTAATTTCTTTTCGCTGGTACATACAGTCTTAGTATCAACTTTAGATACATTTTTTTTTTGGAGATTTAAAATTTAAGATAATGATAATCTAGAAAACTGACAGTAATGATTAACTTAGTATCTAGTATAATTTTTTCTTTTCCTAAATTCTTGATGGTTTTAATTTTATGAGACTTATTCTCTCAGCTAATAATACCTGCTCCTATGACCTGTTCAAACATCTAGTAAATAAGATCAATCAGTACTGGAAAGTACCTTAAAAATTTAATGATAAGAAACATGTTAGATAAACTGAAACACTGTTTTCCTGTATTAAAATAAATATTTTTTTTATCCTTTTATATACATAATATTGAAACAATGAGTGAGAATTTGTTCAAATATGGTTTTTATAATCATGGACATTCATCAATCTCTTCGTCATCAGATTGGGTCCCTGCAAAATCTTATGCATCAGTGTTGTCACATGAATTTTTCCTTTTACATGACGCATTTTTGTGCTTGTCATTTTACTTCTAAAGCAAGCGCACACCTGAGTTCAACATGCTTCTTGACAATTGCACTTGATAAGTTTCATTTTAGCCTTAGGAGCAGATGTTTTTGTTGATGGAATGGGGACCCACTTAAGACCAGTCCTCTGCCAACCAAACATTCCATTCTTCACATCAGGCATGGGGACGAAAGGTTTGTGAGCATGTCATCAGCCGAATGTTTGAGCTAAGGGTCTCACCAAACGCTCTCTAAAGGCATTTGGCATCATAGCCAGCTTATCTCCTTGACCTACTTTTTTTATGAAAAGAAACCACCGAGCAGCTGGAAGTGTATGTGTCCCTTTAGCATAACCGAGAGTCACAAATCTGGTCAGAGCTGCTTCTGTCGAGCTTGAAAGGTTTGAGTCTTTCCTGAAGTCCTGGTACCCTTGAATTATATCTTCCTTATGATGCTAATGTAAAGTAAGAATAATTTTCCACCATCTTTTCCTTCCACGACCAGCAAACTTTCTGGTGGTGTAACAACCAGTCATTGCTGCCAACCCAGAATGCATGCAGACTTTTCAGGAGTTGGATAGCTGTGGAGACCTGTGATGTCAAAGATCTTGTCCTGCCAGAACATGAAGGTGTTATTTATCAAAGCTCTCCTGTGTTATATTTACAATAACAAGGCATCTGTGTAAGGACTCCATACTTGCATTACATCAGAGGGTCATGCTAAATGTGTGAAGTGTGCAGCAGTGGCGATGATCATTGTGTCTGCCTCATCGAGGTTCATGTGCAGGCCTACCACTTACTCTACACAAGTACCAACATTTGTCCATCTCCCACTGCCTCCTTTATCTGATATGTATGACGGTATATATAACCGCTTCTGGTCATTGTAGGTTTAAATGAATTTTCTGCTAAATATAAAGTAAGTTATTGTTTTTTTTTTCCTTAATAACCTAGAAATTGTTTCCTCCCAGTTATTGCTAAATTAGTTTATGTACTTACAGCATAGTAAGTTCCAGTTTCTTTTTGTTTTCCTGTTTTCACGACTCATCTGTGTATGGATAAAAGACCAATTGAATCTCATAATAATGATACATCTCCTTAATTTTGGCATTGAATATCCTTCTCAAATCAGAAATGGGTTGGAACTTCGAGCTGTTTGGAATCAAGTGCAGGCCTGCCATACCGTCAATAACTATGCACTCATGTGAAGGCTCAAATGATGATACCAATTCAGAATACGGCTGATTAACTATGTCCACTGGTGTGCCTCGATCTTCTCAGCCAATTATCAACAGATTCTTCATTAAAAATCTTCTGGGTCTTGAGATACAGAGTCATTTTCACTTTTCCATCATTCAAAGATTTTGTCATCGTTGCTGGGATCAATTGTATTTTTCATCATGTGGAGGGCATTCTGAGATTCGACATGCAATGCTCGTCTTACTTAACTTTTGTCAGTAAAAGAAAACAGACTTCTTATTAAAACTTGTAGTGGCTAATTGACTCTTGCTCATCAATGCTTCGGGATGATCTTGACACTATCAAGAATCGACCCAGGAAGCTGCGTTCTTCCATCAAATAGCTCTGAGATTCATTATCAAGTGATGTCTTTTCTATTAGGTTTAGCTTAGAGAAAAAAAACACATTATTTCAAGCTACCCTTTCCGACAAACCCAACAACTGCTTTTCAAGGCAATCTGTTACGAAGTTCTTGTAAAAAGTTTTCCCTTTGTCATTAACATTTATGATGCCCTCTTTGAAGTCGTTTGCAATAATTTTGCCGGTGACGATATTTGAAAGTGGTCCCATATTTTCAGAGAAAGGTTGTGGTGTATTATTATAGTTGACTTGATTTTGATAACATTCTCAGACTATCTTCTGATATCTAATGGAATCAGTTGAGGATTTTTTCACTATACCAGAGTGGGGATAGAAATGTGTTCCTACAGTTCTGCTTCCATCATGGAGATTTTAGGTGTTGTATTCTAGTATCGATTTCTAGCGTTTGCATTGTTAGCTATGACTGTGATGCTTGCATCTACCTTCAGAACTTTGTTTTCTTGCTCTTCTGTATGATCAACTCCAAGTCACCTGAATGTCAAATCTGATTTGGCAACACAGAAGTCTCCTTCAGTAAGAGCTTTGCAGGTATTTAGGTCAGATTCTTGAAGTACATAGTGGGACACTATGTAGAAAACTATTAGACACATATACTTTACTCTGACTCCGGAAAACACGTCACAGCAAATTTCCTCTGAAGCTTGCAGGTAGTCAAGCCAATCTCGGCTTCGTGATGCAAACAAGAACATCTGCCCTCTCAGGACCATCTCCATGCATTGAGCAGCAAATCTTGCATTTGCATTACCGTTAAGATTTCCATGGATGTTTCAATGCGGGAATGAAGGTTCAAGGCATTTAGGTGCTAATGAAGAACTTGGTGTTTGGCATCTTCATCAATTGAGAATCCTCGAGCTACTTCACTGAGATTGTCCTCTAGTTGGGGATTCTTTCTGTAAATTTCTACTATAAGGAATTGTATCAGGCAAGGAAGTGGTTTTCGTGGGCCTGCATTTCCTTTCAGATATGAGAAGCGTTCAATATTGTTCTTGTAGTTGTAGGTCTGTAAACTCTGTGTTCATTCCTTACAAGTTCATGCCACGACCCAATCATATAGCTTCCTAAGCGAAGAAGATGAGCTTTGATTGCATGAGGTTCAAAGAACCCGGGATTGAATTGGTCTCGCATATATTCAAGGGAGCCTGTGAGTTGAAGAGTTTTCTCATATACAGCGCCTGATCATGTGAAACTGTGGTCTTGTGTGGCGGACCAAATGTTTCAGCTGATATGCCTTGAGTGATCCGGAGAGCAGTGTAAATTGTTCCCCACTCTAATACTGACATCAGAATTACTAGCAAAGGTGCAATGTTAATTGTGAAGTATTGTCGCTCCTGGATCAAAGCCTGGTAGCCAGTCAGAGATGGTACATTTTGAATCTAAACCCCGACTCCTGACTCTCCAATCGACTGAGACTTCACACCCGTGGGAAAACCTTTGACATTTTAGCAAAAAATACAACATACATGCTGACAAATATTGAAAATGCATATTTTTACTCATCGTCAAAAATAAGCTAAAAAGTGGTGTTTCAAGAAATAGATTATATGAAAGCATGAAGATGTTGATAGGAGAGATAAAATTAATTTCAAAACTGCTTTCAGATCGCTTTTACCCCTAAAATAATTACCTAACCTTTTTTTTTTTTTTCGAACTTAAGGACCTTGACTTGAATCATATAAGATTGTCATACTATTCCTTCTCCCATATTTACGAAACGCTTCATATAAGAAGTTTGATGATTTGAGATATAAAAATAATCCCTTGGTTTGATAGGATATACCATTTTGAGGCTGAATGACAGGTAGTCTATTAGGACTCGTTTTATGAACATATGCTGTTTAAAAAAAAAAAAAAACCTGTTTCTGTTCCCTGTCACTATTTATCTTTCATAATTTTATTCACAATAATAATAATAATAATAATAATAATAATAATAATAATAATAATAATAATAATAATAATAATAATAATAATAATAATAATAATAATAATAATAACAAAATAGAGATAATAATAATAATAAAACTAATAATAGTAAAAATAATAATAATAATAATAAAAATAATAGAAAATATTCTCTCTCTCTCTCTCTCTCTCTCTCTCTCTCTCTCTCTCTCTCTCTCTCTCTCTCTAACATGTAAGAGAGAGAAATAGCATTTGATAGATGGATATAAAGAATAACAGAATGGATCCCTGCATATTGAAAAAAGGCAAAAAAAGAAGAGAATACGTTGGATTGACGCACTAAGAAAATTTGCAGGTATGAACTATCATAAGAAGTCCATAACCAAACCCCAGTTGAAGGACATGTCTGGGGCTTTTATTCATCAGTTGACTAGTACCGGATATTGCATCACTATTTGCCGTTATCTCTTGCATCAATATATAAACCTCACATCCTTTCAAAATAGGCAATTGTCTTCAGTGCAGCTGGAACGACTGTTCTAATCATTAACCAGTGCAGATTTTTAACAACAGGTGGTGAGCGCGGGAGAGCAGACAGGCTTTCGACTACGATCTCTTTGATTTTCTGTTGTCTACTCTACAAATAACGTACCTTCTTCTTATTCATACAAACCACACATTTCCAATCCACCAATTTAACAGTCACTCTGAATTCAACCAATTATAGGTTGCCACTTGTATATGGAAATTGTCACTTTTGGCCGTATTTAGATTAATTATCTTAGACAAAAAAACTCTGTTGGATGTTGCTACACCTATGACTTCTCTGGCCTTGGCTGCAACCAACTAGAGTTCACCAACTGTCAGATATTTGATATTCTTCTTTGGTCTTGAGTCTCTAGACTGACTTTCATCATCATCATCATCATCTCCTCTTATGCCAATTGTCGTAAAGGGCCTCGGTTAGATTTTGCCAGATGTCTCTACTTGAGGTTTGAGATCAATACTTCTCCTTCCATCATATCCCACTTCACACCATATAGTCCACAGCCATTTAGGCCTGAGTGTTTTAACTCTTCTAGTGCATTCTGGAGCCGAGTTGATAGTTAGGTGAACTAATCTATCTTTTGGGGAGTACGAAGAGCATTTCCAAACAATCTCCATCTACAACTCACCATGATCAAATCTACACAAAGCACTTGAGTTATCTCTCTTATAGTTCCATTTTTAATATTGTCCTGCCATTTAACTCCCAATATCCCTTCTGAGGGCTCTGTTCTCAAATCTACAAATTCAGTTGGATATGGTTTCATTGTCATACCATGACTCACGTCCATATAGTAAAAGCAATCTCACTAAACTAATAAATAATATGATTTTATAAGTAATTTCAAGACATTTGATTTTCAAATTTTACATAACCTAGCCATTTTCTAAATTGCTTTTTTAAATCTATCATTAAACCAAAATTCTAAAGATCCTGCATTAGAGATCATAGTTCTTAAATATTTAAATGATTCTACATCATCAATCTTTCTTCCTACCATTGATATATCATCATCCATAGCTTCCAACTAGGGTTGTAGCTTGGCTAATAATAATAATAATAATAATAATAATAATAATAATAATAATAATAATAATAATAATAATAATAATCCGTTCTCTTCAACTATGTCTTCCTTCTAATTCCTTGATCCCATCCTCATGTGATATTTTATGCATCCTGGTAAGCAAGCATTGTTTGTCCTTCGGTGTTCTGCTAATAAGGACAGCGATTTCAGCGTACTCTAGGTCACCATACTCTCCTTATGTATTTAATATTCAGATATCCAGAGATAATGAACAGAAAAATATGCGTGATTGATTGATTGATTAATTTAAAGTTTTCTGGCATCCCGGGATTGACGCCGATATCATTTATTGTATATGAAGAAAAGAATGTCAATTAAAAACCCCAAAGGTAAACATGTCATTATAAAAGTTAAATAACTTTCACAATAACTGCATCTGAAATCATTCTAAAAAGGCCGCTAGCATTTTACGACACATCCTGTTCAAGAATCTTGGCAAGGAGGAAGCTGCCTTTCTCACCCCGAGCCTCAAACAGATATCTATTTCTTTCTCTGCAATAAATCAGGCATTAAGACAACAGATGCTTAATGTCAAGGGCATCAAACAGTCATCGCAATATGGTTGGTGTTGGCCAGCCAGCAGAAACTTGTGTGTCATCCGATTGTGACCAATGCGGAAACGACAAAGAGCACTCCCACTTTCGGGGCATTGCGTTATACCTCCAAGAGATATACCATTTGCCATTTCTCTCATGGTATTTTCAATTCCCCTATCCTAATGCTGTTACCCATTATAATAAGTAAGATTCCCAATTGTCGGTAAAGAAATCATTACAGAGAATGGGATACGTTTTTGGTAGGAATCCGGTTGCAGCATTCTTTGTCAGTGAAACTGCCTCTTCATTTCAAGGAAACACCTCCTGTACGTGTGCAGGAGCCCAGCAAAATTTAACCGTTATTCCTCTCAGGCAAATAATGAAAGGCCACTCTTAAATATTTGAAACTGAAGGGTTAATGAAATTGAAAACTTTAATGAAGGTAGGTCGATGAATATATAAAGCAGTAGCTAAATTTCTTGTTAAGATTGAAACGCTAATCACTAGACTGCTTTGAAGAATTGATTAATAGCAGACACGTAATCCTTCTATCAATATATCTGAAACTCACCATAAATAAAATAAAAACTATCTACTATTCAAGGAAAAACACAAAACCAGTCTGTCAGTGTTACTCTCTCTCTCTCTCTCTCTCTCTCTCTCTCTCTCTCTCTCTCTCTCTCTCTCTCTCTCTCTCTCTCACACAAAGAAGATATATTTTTGGACAATATTTAATCCTTTTTTTAAAGTTATTTATGCTTGGTAATTAATAATCATAATATAATTATCTTATATTAGATCGAATTAATTGTTACTAAAGTTCTAATTCACATTTTCCTATTAAAATTACTTTTATTTCAATCATAGAATTAAGAAAAAAATGATAATAGTAATTCAAGTCTTCATAACAGAACAATTCGAAGCAGATATGATCAAATCATACTTAAAAATTAGATTAACAAGAATTATAACAAATACAATATGTACAGAGTTATAAATAAAGTGATTGATGAAACCCATAGACTATAGTAAGAAGTCGGAAAAACTGGTCAACATGGAGGAGCCGATACACCATGGAAGGCTAAATACCCTCCAGGATAGCCACTTCAACTGAAGGGAGGACAGTAAGGATGGTCTTGAAAAGAAAAGGAAACAGATAAGGAAAAGACAACCTCTTGATAAACCACCAGGCATCCATGGCCCTTCTATTAAGCCTGCCCAACACACCATTTAAAAAAACAAGAGGAAGAAAAAAAATAATATAGAATAGTGTGCCCAAGTGTACCCTCAAGCAAGAGAACTCTAGCCCAAGACAGTGGAAGACCATAGTACAGAGGCTATGGTACTACCTAAGACTAGAGAACAATGGTTTAATTTTGGAGTGTCCTTCTCCTGGAAGAGCTGCTTACCATAGCTAAAGACCCTTTGTGGTTGGAGAGGAAATTGTCTTGCATGTGTTTTTACCTCATAAAGCGACTGCTGGGGGTTATGATAATATGTTCTGTAACATCCTACATTTATGCAGAAGATTAGGTGCTTGACAGTGAATTAACTGTAGAGGGTAGCAGCCGGGAGGAAATGAAAAAGACTTAGCCACATCGCCTCAGAGGAAATTGATCTGGGAGAAATCGGAAGAGGAAAAGGTTCAAATTTATTTCACTCTCAAAAGTTTCTCTATTTTAGGGTGAAGAATTACAGCTATGACGGAGGACCCTCGTGTTCACTTATTGGTGTGTGTGTGTGTATGTGTGCGTGTTTGTGTGTGTGTGTCTGTGTCTAGTTATCAAGTTCAGTTCGTCAACAAATGATAAAGAAAATGTGGAAACGAATGCTGCAACAGATTTAATGTAGAGAGAGAGAGAGAGAGAGAGAGAGAGAGAGAGAGAGAGAGAGAGAGAGAGAGAGAGAGAGAGATATTTCTAAAAGTTAATTCATGTCACAATTATTATATCGGTTTTCTTTCAAGTCATATTGGTTAAATCATCCACCTTCTATCTCAGACGAAATTAAATGAAATAACTATAAATTTGGATTTACTTCTTCCAGTCGCTTTCTTTTGTGACTAGTTATAGAAAGTGAGAGCGAGTCGAATTTACCCGTGTGGGAATTTTTCCTTTGGTTATAAACTTTATTTTAACTTATTACATTTCTGTAGTTGTGTGTATATATGTGTGCATGTATGCCTATATGTTGATACGTCTGTGTGTGTATATATGTAAGGTTTTTATGAAGAGCATTGTTATTCATTACGGCTTCTCAGTCTAGGAAAAAATGATATTCTCGTCCTTGTCTCGATTAAGGAAAAAGATCTTGATGGCAATTGAAAGTAATAAAGTTCGATTTTTCCTCGACCATCAATCAGACAATTATCCTCAATCGAGGATGTTTCGTCACCAATTGCCTTATCAACTGAAAGTATTATTTGACCTCAATCCTTTCATCAGAGAGAGAGAGAGAGAGAGAGAGAGAGAGAGAGAGAGAGAGAGAGAGAGAGAGAGAGAGAGAGTAACGTTAAACATACCAATGTCATATTATTAACCTGGAAAGGTATGATGGGTCGTTTGCGACCCCTACAGCATTTTCAAAACCTGTTTTTTCCCCATAAATCATCAGCTGTCTCGAATATGGAAGTGATCGACCTGCAAGGGGTGACTAGTCTACATGCCATTGTCTGCTTTAGGACTGATTTTCGTCTAACTTTCCTCCTTCCCCGTTTTTTACCCCCCCCCCCCCCCTCCAGGGGTCGACCTCGACCCTGAAGACCTTTATAGGGGTAAGTGATCAAACAGCAAAGTTATTACATAATTATAAATTGTCGAACAGTGTTGATATTTGTTTGGTTCTTTATAGTTGGAAAGTGTGGGTGGATGGTGTGTCTACCACTTGCATGACATTGGTTTTGGCTTAGATGCTATATATTGCCATGAGGTCCATTTTCCCTCAAATGCTAATTTCTGATTTTTTTGGGTTTTTTGCAAATTTGATTTTTTTTCTATTTATTTTGAATTTATCTTCAATAATGGCCAGCAAACAGTATTCCCTTGGCATGGATGTCATCAACACACTTCTACTGGAGTTAAAAAGAGATGTTGATGATAATATGGAGCTTGCAACCCCATTCTTCATTCCAAGTGGTAGATTGGGCTCTAAGAGTTGTTGCGGTCTGCGGCCATTTTGTTGACATACCCGAAAGGTAAGTTGGCATATCTCTATATATTCTTGTTCTGTATAGAATTCGTGATATTTTGGTATAATATCATATTTTATAGGAGATACAATGATTTTCATAAGAAATTTACATTGTGAACTAGGCCGTCAAAAAATGACCTTTAGATTTCGCCCCTGTTATAACAGTAAATTACATCTTAGTGCACATTTTATTATGTATTTCTGTTCTAGGATAATATGAGTTTATTCTGTAAAAAAAAATTAGCCTCTTCCTATTTCATTTGGGTACCCAAAAAAATTCATGAAATTTGGACAAATTTTTTTGGCCAAAAAAATTTACCCTTTTTTTCTCATTTCAGATCTTGACTTATATGGGTCCAACTCATTTCCAGCAATTACACGCTGTTGCTTTGCCATCTAAGAAGGTGTCCCTAAAGGGATTTATGTGTATATGTATATTTCTATTTTTTGTGAATATTTACGTCGTCTTATTTTTGTATACTTAAATTTTTAATATATTTCCAATAAATAGTTATTTTGTAGATGGGTATCATTTATATTTTCAGTAATTTTTAGCATTCTTTGAAGTATTTTTAGCAAGTCAAACAATACAGATTGATGCATAACTAAATTTTTCCTGAATTTTTTTCGGAGTCGGGGTCGTTCACGACCGAGTATACCCTTAAAGGGGTGTCCGAGTAGCATACCTATCCAGGGTTAAAGAAAGTTGATAGTGTTGGTGCTTCTATACTGATCCCAGTCCAGCTGTACTACATTGAAGAATACTGTCCTCAGCTGAAAAAGAATCCTTAAGGCAATTCGAGAAGACTTATTCTTTTCCATGCAAATATTTTATTGAAAAACTCTCATTAAATAGATGACAAGACATTCGACATATAATCTTTGAAATAGGTTAAGGTTAAATGAGGATTAGATTATCATTATTATCACCATCACCATCATCCTCATCATCATCATCATCTACGCCTACACCTATTGACGCAAAGGGCCTCTGTTTGATTTCACCAGTTATCTCTATCCTGAACTTTTTAATTAATACTTTTCCATTCATCAACTTCCACTCCGCGCTTCATATTCGTCAGTCATATAGGCCTGGGTTTTCTAACTCTTCTAGTGCCTTGTGGAACCCAGATAAACATTTGGTGAACTAATCTCTCTTTGGGAGTGCACAGAGCATGAACAAACCATCACCATCTACCCCTCACCATGATCTCATCCACATATGCCACTCCAGTAATCTCTTTTATACTTTCAATTCTAGTTTTGTTCCGACATTTAACTCCCAATATTCTTCTAAGGGCTTTGTAATCAAACCTAAAAAATCTGTTGTATACTGTTTCATTGTCATACCAATACTCATGTTCATGCATCTACACCTATCTTACTAGACTGATTATATTTATCCTAGTCACTGTCTTATTAATTATTTCAAACTTTCAAAAAGCTCAATTTCTAAAGATTATATCAAATAAAATATCCTTAGAAAATTATGCAATTGAATTCTTCCTTAAGTCCAACAATGAAAATAAAGAAACAAAGTGTGTGTTCACAATTAGCAAACCAGACAATAACCCACTTCAAGATTTAAAGTCTAACGAACATACACGAAGAAAAGAAAAAGCTACTGCAAAGTAATGACAATAATTGCAAAGAGTAAATATTAGGAAGCATTCATTGCTTTTGGTAATGTAATAACAATAGAAAGTATCATTTGACTATTTGAGCATTAATTTTCGCAGATCTTTGCACATGATCTCCCTTTCACTACGCGGTAGAAGCTTTATGCTTATACTGTATACTTTCCTACACACAATCATGATGTAAAATGTACAGGCCTAATAGATATAGTGACATATGAATAGGTCAAATAAAAGAAACAAATATAAAGGTAACATGAAAAAGAAATATCTCAAATCCTGAAAAATCTATATCCTCCTCAATCAAGATATAAAGGTAGATATAGAATCAGACACTCTAATGACACCTTGAGGCTATTCACCAAACTCTTTAGTCTTTATAGAGCCTTTTCTTCCAATAATGATTACACAAAAGCAGAATGATTCTTTTTGTTCAAAATTTGTTTATAAAATACAAATTATGTCCAGGATTAGCATGACGGATCTTGACCAAGAAGCCCCAATATCAATTAAAATATAGTCATATTACCTATGAAGTTTCATTTTGCTGTTAAATAAACTCCCTTGCTGTTGGTTGCACTCAAGTCTGCAAGAACCACTCTTTAGAATTAGTATGCCTCTCACTTTCACTGATGAACTACAACTAGTTCAACAAATTCCATCACAGTGGGATTTTGTACTGTCCTTCAACCAGTCTGTTAACCATCAAAGTTTGGTCAATTACCACACAACACCACTTAGTAGACTTTCTGATTCGTCTTGTGTTCCAAGGGAATGAAACATCTTCTGAAATCCATAGAAATCACTATAGATAAATCCCTATTTCAAGAATCACATCATTTATTGACATTGTTTCATTTTCCAATTCTTTACAAATAAAACGAGAAACAAACATATCATATTCTAAATCCAGGCTCCACCATCTTTAAACACAGGACCTGCACAATCTCCCCTTTGTCTGGGCTCCTAATAAATCAACCCAAAGGATTTATCCCTTCCCTGCTCTTCCTTCTTTCATGTCTCAAAGAGATGGTTATTCAACTGGTCCCTCAGACTTTGGTTTGATGATAACACACTTGACAAGAGAATCAGGTAATAAGAAGGATTACATAGGTATAATTGACAAAAATTATAGATACAAAATATAATTAAGCTATTTCAGACAACAATATTTCATTTTAGCTAATTTGTATTTACTTAACAATATACAGTATAAACTGTTTATATATATATATATATATATATATATATATATATATATATATATATATATATATATATATATATATATATATATATATATATTTATACATGTGTATATACATATATATATATATATATATATATATATATATATATATATATATATATATATATATATATATATACATACATACATATGTATATATATATACATACATATGTATATATATATATATATATATATATATATATATATATATATATATATATATATATATATATGTATGTAGAAATCACGAAAGCTGACACGTGATGAATATAAAATGTATTATAGCCACGAAAGGAAAAAGGAAAAGACTTGATTGGAGTTAATACTTTCATCCACTCAGGACATTACGCTTGTAGCTTATCTTGTTATAATAATAATAATAATAATAATAATAATAATAATAATAATAATAATAATAATAATAATAATAATAATAATAATAATAAGAGAGATTACACTATATACTCTATTTTTGTCCATTGGTACCAACCAGAGGTACAAAACGAGACAGATATTTTCTGAGAGCTGATCGTGTCTACTTTCCAGAAGTGTTCGCTGGACATCTTTATGTTGTTGCTATCTATGTGACATTCGCAATCAAAGAGAACCACCTCGTTTTGAAAAGGTTTCGGTTTTTGGGCTTTTCTGAAAATGGTGCTTCATTACAAAAACACCTATTCATATGATTTTACATGATTTATATTTATATTTATACTTTTAGGATAGAAGATTCCATATGAAACACTATACTATAAAAATAATCAGGTCTTATTTTTTTTTTTCCAAGATTATTTGTGCAATTGAAGATGTCAGAGGATCTTATGTCTGAATATAGTATTTCCCTAAACACTTAAGCAAATTACCATTCTCCGAACAACTTGTTGACAAAAAGGATCGATGATTAGTTAGGAATTTGTTATGTCTTGAGTGAAAAATCTTACGTAAACATGTGCTAGGAGTTATCTCTCTCTCTCTCTCTCTCTCTCTCTCTCTCTCTCTCTCTCTCTCTCTCTCTCTCTCTCTCTCTCTCTCTCTCTCTCTCTACAAATATATATATATATATATATATATATATATATATATATATATATATATATATATATATATATATATATATGTGTGTGTGTGTGTGTGTGTGTGTGTGTGTGTGTGTGTGTGTGTGTGTGTGTGAGTATCGAAAGTGTGATTCTAAAGGCGGGGAAGGAGGCATTTTGTTCGAAAGTAATTCACTATCAATTCATCCGTATCATAATATTTTCAGTAATGATTCCAAATTATAATTACGTTGTATAGACCCGCTTGTTGTTATTCCACATAACATTCTAACAAAAAAGTTATTGCCTTAAATACTGAACTCTGTTATAGTTTGGAAATTTTGTTCAGACTGAATAACCTTACTTATACCAATTCACGAGTCCAATAACAACTCATATTCCTTAGATAGCATATCTGCAATTGGGTTCAAACAATTCACCATATATGAACAAGTATTTTAGGAAACACTGGTATTTGTGTGAGGAGTCAATCGTCAGAGAGCAACTACAAATCATCTTCATATTACTTTATATCCTCCCCTAGCTTACATTACGTATGGTTCGTTTAGGTATATTTATGGCTTTTCTTGGTCTCGTTAAGTGTGTTTTTTTTTTTTTCCCTAAAGATGCGGTTTACATTTAGTGGTGAAATATTGTGCTACCACAAATGAGTTCTACTTCCTTTTGTAGATTCTATTAAGACAAGTCACTTAATACTTACCCCCGCTGAATAAGCTCTGGTTCCAGCTGTTATTTCAAGGTTAATAAACAATCATATTCAGTTCGTATTAAAGGTGGTTGATAAGAGACATCATAATTTCATAGCTGTGCTTATTCAGATTATAATATGACCCCAGGAGAATAGTGTGAAAACTAAACTACAGTGACCAAATGCAGTTGATTAGCTTACTGAATATAAATATTTGCTGAAAAGTAACGAAAAAGTTTCATTATTTTAATTTTAATCCAAGAATCTTTCATATACACAATGTAAACTAAACCATCATTAGTGTGATGTTCATCCACCATTAGTGTCTACAACTTCATTTAGACATGCATGCATACTCCTCACAAGATTCTTGCATATGGTAAAGTGACGTTTTGACACCCACAATTCAAACGTTCTTATTTAGATGGCTTAGCACGTTCGTTGCTCTTCCACTTCCCAATAACGAACCATTTTCGGCCATAGGTTTTCTATGGGGCTGAGGTCGCACGCCTTAGGTGGCCAGTTTATTACTTGGATTTCTGGGTGATGCTCTAACCAAGCTCTAATTACTGTGTTGGTATGGGCGGGGCTATTATCTTGCACTAGAACGATTGGGAATGGCCATGGCTCTCACTCTAGGAAGCAGGTCATCCACATAATCATTGGCCTTGAACCTTCCAAATAATCATCCAACCCCACAAATTAATACGAACTCTTCCCATGTTAGCTCTCTTCTGAATATTTGTCTCATCATAACGGGAATTCCGTCATCTCCAGCAATGCCTTGTTCGTGCTTCCACTGATGTAAAAGGTTTTTCATCTGAAAAGATGAAATTTTTCCAAAACAAGTGATCACCGTGGAGATGATATAAAGAAAATCCAAGGCGACATCCCAGTGTTTTTATGTCAACTTTTCTTTCTTGGTCAGTAGGTGATTATGAATACCATCCCCATAGACTCGCCATCTTGATGATTGACTGCTCACACACACTCTATGTCCCCTGAAATACCTTTCCATAACTGCTAAATTGTTCATACCAATTGTAGATATTCTATCTAAGGAAAATGATTTGTTATTGGACTCGTGAATTTGGTATAAGTGAGGTTTTTCAGTCTGGACAAAATTTCTAAATTATACCAAAGTTTATTATTTCAGGCAATAAATTTTCTGTTAGAAATGTTATATCGAATAACAACAACTGGGTCTATACAACATAATTATGATTTGGAATCACTGCCGAGAATATTATACTGATTGATAGACAGTGAATTACTTTCAAACAAAATGACTCGTTCCCCGTAACAGCTAAAAAAAACCTATTATGCCATATCCCACACTTCACGCCTTTAGAATCACTCTCTTTCAATATATATATATATATATATATATATATATATATATATATATATATATATATATATATATATATATTATACACATATATATATATATATATATATATATATATATATGTATATATATACATATATATATATATATGTTTATATATATATATATATATATATATATATATATATATATATATATATATATATATATATTATATATATATATATATATTCATATATATACATATATATGTATTTATGAATATATATATATATATATATATATATATATATTATATATATTCATATATATATATACATATATATGTATTTATGAATATATATATATATATATATATATATATATATATATATATATATATATATATATATATTCATATATATATATATATATATATATATATATATATATATATATATATGCATATATATGTATTTATGAATATATATATATATATATATATATATATCTATGTTTATATATATATATATATATATATATATATATATATATATATATATATATTATATATATACATATATATATAACTACACACACTTATATATATATATATATATATATATATACATATATATATATATATATATATATATATATATATATATATATGTATGTATATATATATATATAGTATATATATATATATATAATATATATATATATATATATATATATATATATATATATATATATATATAGTATATATATATATATATAGAGAGAGAGAGAGAGAGAGAGAGAGAGAGAGAAGAGAGAGAGAGAGAGAGAGAGAGAGAGAGAGAGAGAGCGCTACTCCTAGCCTGTATTTTAGAGAGATTTTTCAGTCGAGACAATATACTATGGTAAACTAAACATTGATAATTTTGGTAAAAAAGTTGTTCGCGAGAATGGTATGGCAAATATTGCATCAAATATACAATATAATTGTAAGTAAAGTATTATCTTAATGATATAATTAGGAACCATGAAATTATATTGAATTTACGTTCATAAATATTTGTTTTGAGATTTGGTAGCCATCACACAGCTCACATCTCTAACAAGTAGTACTTCCCCCATCCTGGTGTCCTCCCCCCTAACAACCAAACTCTCCTACACCTGAAGTTCTGCAATCTATAAATATTGGGGGTGACAGAGGGGGACTGGAGACGACAGGACTATCACATTTGACTGTACATAATTTGTATTTTGTTTCAGAAGGAGAAATACATTGTCAGTGAATTGTTTTCTGCTAATATCCTGTTTATTATGGAGGAGTAAAATATTCCTTGACACTGCCTCAATTACATTGCTTTATTTGTTATTGTTGCAATTATTTTGCAATCTTGCATATTGTTTGGAAGGCTATTATTGCATTAACCTGATAAGTGTCGGCCTTGGTAGCAGTTACTTTGGTGTGAGTTGTACTGTCATTTGCAGTAGATGTTGCATCACTATACACACCTCCCGTCCTTTCAAAATAGGCAATTATCTTCATTGCAGCTGGAACTGCCGTTGAAATCATTAACCAGAACAGGTAATTAACGGCAGTTGATGAGCAGGGGACAGAGGCCGGGCTTCCGACTTCCCTTTCTTATATTTTCTGTTGCCTACTGAACAACAAACACATGTTCCTCCTATTCATACTAACCACCCATTTCCAATTCACCAATCAAAGCTGTCCTTCTTAGTTCAACAAATTATAGGTTGCCTCATGTCAATTTCTGTTTCATACCCGTAAAACTTCTGTTACCAAATGTAGGATGAATTCATCACTTTTAGTCATATTTGGATTAATTATCGTAGACAAATTGCTTGGGAGGATGTTGATACACCTATGACTTCTCTGGCCTTGATTGTAAACAACTAGAGTTGACTAACTGCCAGGTATTTAATAATATTCTTTGGTCTAGACCAGGGGTGGGGAACCCTTTTTTGGATGAAGGCCATCTTGCTATTCCTCAATGCTCCTTAAGGCCGCATAGATTTTTTGGGTTATTTTATCCTCCAAGTAATTTATTAGTAATCTAAAGAAAGAGTGACAGGTTTATAAAAATCTAAAGCATTACAATTTCAAATATTTGAATTAAGTACTTTTTATACAAGTAATCAGTAAATGAATTATATTGAAAACTAAATTTTAAAATATTTCATTCAAGTTTGTGTAGTTTTCAAACTACCGTAAGTAAATGAATAATATCGAAAGCATGTCATTTTCCAATTACATTAGTTAAACAAGTAGGCTCTTTGTATTGAAGTGATAAATAAAATAATATTAATCTTTTGAAATAGATAGCTTATATATATCAACAATATAACCTTTTCAAATATTTTGTATTGGCAAGTAGGTACTTTTTAAACAATCACATCTCATAAAAATGCAACATCCCAGTAAAAATTGTATCTGTTTAAACACACTTAGCTGTTTTCATTGAAAAAAATAAATTATTTGCTTTCTTAAGATGTTCAATAAATCCCTAGTTTTTAGCCATCATAGCTGGAACACCATCAGTGCATAACTTACTATAAAAAGGAAGTAAAATTTAGTCCTCCTTTGTGACATTGCTTATTGAAGTTGTTAAAATGTCGGTTCCTCTTGTCTTTGCGTTAAGGTTACCTAAGGGAAGCTGTTTTTCATACAATCAAAACTCATCAATGAAAGCACAAATAAAATATTTTTA
>NW_027169844.1:75000-87500 GCF_036898095.1 Palaemon carinicauda | reverse complement strand
ATTGATAGCCTAAAAGGTGATGAATCATATGAAAAAAAAGGAAGTAAGTCTATTGCATCCTGCATATGCAATGTTATTGAGGTTTCAGTTTTCTCTTGCAAGAGAGAATCTGAAGCCGTTGGGAACACGACAAAACTTATTTAAAAAAAATGGTTAGGAGGATAATTACATGGAATTTACACATAAGACCTGATGCTGGGGCCGTGAGGCCATTCATTGCTCTAGGGTAACTGTATGCTGCTTCAAACTTAACCTATTTTAAGTGTCTTCAAAATACCAAAGAGGAGTATTGAATTCCAGCAAAAGAAATCAAGGAAAGTTTAATAGTGTTTCTCACTTTCTAAATTAGAAAGAAATAATCTTGCCCAAGGAAAAGATTTCTTTCCTTGGGCAAGATTTTTTCTTTCTAATTTAGAAAGTGAGAAACACTTTCCTTGATTTCTTTCTAATTCTCTTCACCAAAGAAGAACGATTTTCCTACAAAGAAAGAACCATTTTTCATTTCCATAACTTTGGTCATTTAGATCAAGAAAATTTATTTTGAGTCAGTTTCTAAACGAAGAAAAAACAACTCTAAAACTCCTGACCATTTGGTAATGAGACGACAACAAAAATTTTCTTGTCTGTTCACAAGTAATTACGGGAAATTCATGACATAGAAAAAGGATACTTTTAAACAATAAGTCTTTTTTGCCTTCAAAGTTCTTGTCAGTTTTATTCTCAGAACTTTGGATGTTTTGATCCATTATGCGCAATTAGGATGTTGACGGAATATTCCGACATTCCAAAGGAACGGGAATTGTTTAGTCATAAATATTTTTGTGGTGAATATGAGCCAGTGATAAAAGATATTCCTCGTAGAAGTTGATGCGAACATCAACACCAACAACAGAAATAACATGAATTAATAAATAGAGGAATAACAAAACAGCTATAATCATGATAATGAATGACAACATCAAGAAAAGTTTGATCTAACTATACAAAAGGACCAGTTAGGCTAGTTGAGGTGGCTCTATCTAATGACCCTGATTCGGACCTCTCTCTCTCTCTCTCTCTCTCTCTCTCTCTCTCCTCTCTCTCTCTCTCTCTCTCTCTCTCTCTCTCTCTCTCTCTCTCTCTCTCCGAGGTCTTCATTTCTTTAATGTTTATAGAAAAATCCAACTGAGCAGATTTCCCTTTGGATTTGATAAACTGTGAAATGAGGTTGATTCCCAACTCATTCTTATAAAGACATAGAAGATTCTCGAAGTCATTTCTTATTACTGGGGAACTTCATTAGAAGAAAGGTCTAATTAGCCCAAATGGGTCATCAGGGGTCGTTAAGATGAGCCTCTTACAAAATTATATCAGCCTTCGTTTTTCTTTTGACATGCTTGCTTAGGAGAGAGAGAGAGAGAGAGAGAGGAGAGAGAGAGAGAGAGAGAGAGAGAGAGAGAGAGAGAGAGAGAGAGAGAGAGAGAGAGTGACGATTTCATTGATTAGTCATATCCAGTTGAGTGGTTTTTTTTTATATTTGATAAAAGATGGAACTCTAGAAACATATTTGATGTAATCATATCATTGAAATTCTGAATGCCTTTAAGAAATCTCCATTCATTGGAATGATCTAAAACACATTTCAGTAAAGATGTGAGTTGTAGAATAAGCGATATATGAAATACAGGTCTCGTGCAACAGAAACAAAATTGGCGGCTCACGGAAAAACCGTTCTGTGCAAGGAATAGGAAAAATATTGATTGTTGGTGTTATTATTACAATCAGTAATAACAATGATAATAATAATATGGTTTAAAGTTACTTAACAAAATCAATAATGACTTCATGATTTGTATCTTGGATTATTACGATATTGTCTTCGTAATCCTCCTTTATGATTTCATCCAATCCAGAGGGAAATTGGCAGAATTATATTCTCAATTATTCAATGAGAAAAGTAAGACCAGCAAATGAAGGTCTTGCACAAATGGCTCACTATTATTTCAGTGGATCATTTGTGGATGTAATTAGCGAGTCATTTGGAGGTGCAATTATCCCTAATAAACACAGAAGTCCTCCAGACAGCAACAATAATAATAATAATAATAATAATAATAATAATAATAATAATAATAATAATAATAATAATAATAATAATAATAATAATAATAATAATATTAAAAATAATAATAATAATAATAATAATAATAATGATAATAATAATAATAACAATATCAATAATAATAATAATAATAATAATAATAATAATAATAATAATGAAGATATTTGAATTTCTCACAGAATAAAGAGAGACACAACCACAAAACTTCACTTGATTTATCAAGAATAACATTTTCTTCTTCCTCTTCTTTCCTCCTCTCCTTCTAAATGCGTTTTCCAAATGTCGTTCGAAACGGTGGAAGAGGAATAAACGATTAAAGGAAGGAACAAAGTTCTTGTGAATCTTAATCTTTTTTATTATCAAATGTCAACAATTTTATCTTTGAAGGCCATTACTGAAAAAAGTAAATAAGTGGATCATCCTTTTTTTTAAATACTAGTGGTAAGAAACATATAATAGTTGCAGCAATGATGCCTGAGTATTCATTATTGGAAAAGTCTAGAATTATGATAATATCCTTTAAAGGAACTAATGTCTATTATTTGATATTCAATGTTAGGCGGAAGGAATGAAAAAGCACAGATTTATTTGTTAATAATTTTGATTTATAATGGAAAGGCCATTGATGTAACTAAACGCTTAATTTACTTTTCATCTGCAATATTTGAATTATTATTTCACAAATTCTTCCTTTCTTTCAGTAAGGTAAATATCAGTAATTTTCTCTCTCTCTCTCTCTCTCTCTCTCTCTCTCTCTCTCTCTCTCTCTCTCTCTCTCTCTCTCTCTCTCTCTCTCTCTCTATTAACTGCATCAATAACAGATTGATTGATTTTGAATAATTTCAGATAATGCAAATGATTTAATATTCATATCTTGCTATTCTAAGTGTTCACCATTTAACAGAATTTCTGATATATTTCAATGTAGTAAACTTTCCACATTGACATACACTCAAATGAATTTAGTATCTGATAAATGCTTCATGTTCGAGGCAGTTTCCTCTATTTTGGAATACATTCCAAATTCGGACTGAATATTTCACTCCGTGCTTTATTTTTACTCATAAGTCATAATATAATTCAGAGCACAACATCTCGGTATATCAAATCAACTGATATATTGATCATTGGTAAAACTACTTTACTTTAGTATATTATTTGCTTTTATTCCAGTTTCTCATATCTTGTTTAACATAACATTACTTTCAAACGAAAAGACATTCGAATAAGTAATACAACCAAATTATTATACTTTGTGACCTACGACTCTGAAATGGTAACGGGGACCTTGTGACGTGGGTAGGATGGAGGGTGGAGGGGGGGGGGGGGTTTGTTGACAATGCCGTCAATGTGAATGTGGTCAAAATGACGCTGAGGTTGAAGAAGTGCCCACATTCGCGTTGACCTGGTTTCTCCCCCCCCCCCCCCCACGTCATGTGCACCGACGCTTGCCCATGTGTCGTAGTCCGAGACATTTTGTGAATGGTGCAGCTGATATAGAGTAGTAAATCAATTCGGGCAGGCCACAACAGGGCATTGGTCCAGCAACCTCATCCCTGAAAGACTTGCTGAGAAGCAGGGGAATATCACCATGGGGAGAAACTCCTTTTAATTGAATGTAGAAAGGAAATGACCGAAATGATATTATCCACTGTGTCTTAGCATCCAATTGGTTAGATTAAAGAATGAATTTTACATGAATATCTTATGGTTAAACTTGTCATGACTCTTTGTTATACAGAGATATAAATTGGGTGCAAAATTCCCAAAGGCACCATATTCGAAATGCTTGTAATTCTCTGAGATGTATTTTATGGTTGAGGATAAATTATCCACAAAATCCTTGGATCAGGGATGGAGATATTGATGTGATTTAGCCAGGTGTTCTGCAGGACATTCCGCCATCACCCGAGTTGTGGGATACAGCTGTACTGTAGATCCTGTCGTCTCTCGATCATATTTCATAATGATAATGAGATTATTAAACTGGTTTTGTTTCGTCATTTAAAAGTCATTTCCATTTCATCTTCCGAGAGATTTGATAATGAAGAATGTTCTCAACTGCCGTTATTTTCTTGTGGCTTATTAGAAATGACATTTCATTTTTTGTCATCTTCTTTTGATAAAGTAATGATTCCAGCAATGGATTGAATAGATTGATATTGATTCATTTACGAAACTAAATATCCTAACTCATAATATAAAATTAGAATATATATATATACATATATATATATATATATATATATATATATATATATATATATATATATATATATATATATATATATATATATATATATATATATACATATATATATATATATATATATATATATATATATATATATATATATATATATATATATATATATATATATATATATATATATATATATATATATAATCTTTTTTAGCGGTAATAAGCTCTTTTTTTAGATATATAACATGAAACTTCATGAATCGTGAACCTGAGCACTGATTGTAGGGATTAAATCTCAGGTAGATGCGAACTATAGAATTTTTTTCGCGTTACGAAGTATAGCGAAAAATAATTGTTCTAACAACATGTAAGCAGATCTTAGTGTCTTGTTACTCAAGTTCAGTTGTTATGTAGGCAGTGGCCAATGAGAATTCAGTGTTGGGTGAAACGTATTCGATGTTTGAAGAGGTATTTAGTAAGTGGTCACTTTCTAGCGCACGCTAGCCCGAGCAAGTCGAATTTATTAGCCAGGACGCCAGGCAGGGTCAAATACAGCTTCATGTGTGAATAGTGTTTTAACGCTAGCAATCAGAATGCTGAAACCGTTTCAAGAAGTGATGGACAATCTATTATCCGATTTCCAGCAGAATATTCAACAAGTATCCGCACCTCATTAAAGTATGATGGAAAACCATTTGAATGAGCATCGCGTTATTTTGAGGAAACTGATACGAAAATGTTAGCATTAGATGCGATTGTTTATCAACTTGGAGGACAAGGAACATCTAAAACTGCTGCAGAAACGAGTTAGTACGCAAAGATCAGCATCGCCGAAAGTGTCAAGCTAGTTAAAGATCGAGGGAAAGTCTGTGGATTCATATCAACTTTGATGGAAGAGGTCTGGAGCTCAATAAAGGCCGTGAGTTGACATTAGAGCCGGGAATGTACCAAGAAAGACGTCGAAAAGATAGGTGAAAATATAGCTGTTTTTATTTTGTATACTTTGCAGTTGGTACAAAGAAATTGGAACTTTGTGTTTATTTTATTTTATTGTTTTTAATCGCCCGTTGGTTGTTGTTATTCACAATACATTGAACAGAATTAGATTGGGTCCGGTAAGATAGTCATTGACGTCTAAAAGGCCGATCACAAAATTCCATTTCAAAACCGTTACTGTGGTTGTTGGAATGTGTAACAATAGGTCATAAAAGGGACGAATCAGAATTTATTAGAAGAGAATGGGTGACACTGGTTTCAGAGAAACTAAGAAATAATTCCTTTGACGGTGACCAAGAATGGAAACGGTAAGCAAAGGCTGGTTTTTTATTACAAACTTTTTAAGGATTTAATCAGTGTTTATAATGGACTATCTTTAGATATTTTTGTAAGCGGCGGTACATCTTTACCAAAGTTCTTAAGTCTCTTAGATATTGGAGATCTAAGGAAGTGAAGATTGAAGTATTTTTAGATGATGGCATAGCTGCGGATGGTTGTTTTGAAGGGGCATTGGATGTTAGCTATTTACTTTAAAAGCTTCAAGATTTGGATTTATTTACAAGAAAGTATAATTGGTTTTCAGACTCTAAATTGTATTTGGAAAGGTTTACAGTGGACGATTACTGAAGGCAAATTTCGTAACTACAGTATAGGGATAAACTATGTCGTTAAAGACCTTGTTTAGATGCCAAACCTTCTGAATTAACATAAACGTTATTTCCACGAATATCTTTTGGACAGAATTGTCTGTTACATAATTTCCACGAAATTTGTCGTGAGAGGTATTGTTAAAATGAAAATGGTAAAGTATTTTTACATATTGAGCAAAGCTAGTTGGGAACTTAATGGGGAAATATCAGATGCTCTGGTTGAGATCACGTTTTGACGCAGAAATTCATTCTTTTTATTTTATATTGGTTTTCAGACTTATTTAATCTATTTTTTCATTGTGACGCCTAAGATGTAGGCAGTTTATCACTATAAAGTGACGCCTAAGATGTAGGCAGTTTATCACTATATTGTGATGCCTAAGATGTAGGCAGTTTATCACTATATTGTGACGCCTAAGATGTAGGCAGTTTAGCACTATATTGTGATGCCTCAGATGTAGGCCGTTTAGCACTATATTGTGACGCCTCAGATGTAGGCAGTTTATCACTATATTGTGACGCCTAAGATGTAGGCAGTTTATCACTATATTGTGATGCCTCAGATGTAGGCAGTTTAGCACTATATTGTGACGCCTCAGATGTAGGCAGTTTAGCACTATATTGTGACGCCTCAGATGTAGGCAGTTTAGCACTTTATTGTGACGCCTCAGATGTAGGCAGTTTATCACTATATTGTGACGCCTAAGGTGTAGGCAGTTTAACACTATATTGTGACGCCTAAGATGTAGGCAGTTTATCACTATATTGTGACGCCTAAGGTGTAGGCAGTTTATCACTATATTGTGACGCCTAAGATGTAGGCACTTTATTACTATATTGTGACTCCTAAGATGTAGGCACTTTATTACTATATTGTGACACATCAGATGTAGACAATTTATCACATTACGAAGCCTCGGATGTAGGCAATCTTATCACTATATTGCGACGCCTCATAGGAAATTTACCGCTATATTACGACGCTTCAGACATAGGAAATTTACCGCTATATTGTGACTCCTCAGATTTAATAGTTATATTGTGACGCTTCTGGTGTTGGGAAATTTATGTTGTGACACCTCAGTAGTAGGTTTGGAGTCATTTTGAAGTTTTTAGCGATGACTACAATGAATTTTTTATCATGAAAAGTGTGGTTGGAAACTGGACAGCAAATGAATCTTTAAAATTAAACATGAAGGAGCAGGAGGTAGTCGACAGAATTATGTAAAGTACTTTGACAACGTTTGAGCGTTGTTCCAGATAACAATTTTTTTTTTTCCATTTCAATGCAAGTAGGTAGCAAAAAGCCAGATTTAGAAATCATAGAAAACCAAAGAATTTAAACTTGTACTGAATACACTGTTTAGGTTATCAATGTATGTTAGCCCAGAAAGAGAACAAAAGAGCGGATTTTTTAAAGTGTTGTCAACTAACATGAATGAATGGTCAATTCTTGCTTACATTTTTCAGAGTTATGGACTTGTGAGAGTTATTCATTCTTTCGACTGTTTTGCTACTTTTAAAAATATGTTGAGGTTTTTAATCTCTAATATTGGTATCCAGGTACAGAGGGAATTGATGCTTTAACTTGGTTTGGTGTTTTATACCAAAGGTTATTAATAAAATGGAGGTAAAAATTCTTCACTTAAGTAGAATATTCCAGAGTGAAAGTCCTCTCCATCTTGACTTTTGATATTATCGAGGGAAACTTTATTGTTAAACTTTGAGTGTTTACGTAACAAAAGGTTTATTGCACACGGTTAAGATATGAAAAAAAAAATGAAAATTTTTTCGCTGAAATTTAACTTTGATATAGAAGGCAAAGTTTTTTTTTATATTATAGGCATATATGTACAATGTTTTGTTTTTGGAATCTGCTTTCCAGGATCGTGAATACAATGAAATGCCAGCAGTCATCTTTGACGGTGGCATCTAATTTGGACAGGAAATTGGGGGACCTCAGTTGTCATGGGCATCTTCTATCATCGATGAATGACAACACCGACAAGGCCTACCAACTTGTCTTTCAACAAAGAGAAACTTACAATAATGGTCAAGAGCAAAGCGAAATGCCATTGTATGTTGCTTTATTTATCACGCTGTTATTAGATTCCGGTGCTTTAGTAATCTTCAGTGATCAAACTATTTATGCAATAACGCGGATGCATGAAATGAGGGGTTACATAGATCCAACGGAAAATTCACTTGATAAATCTTTGCAAGCACCTGTGAAACATTAAGCTGGTAGATCGGTGCATACAAAGTATCTTTTTGATAATCAGGTGTTGCAGAATCTGCGCGGTTTATATTTTCCTTTATTGAAAAACTTCTTTATTATTTTGATGGATTATTAAAGGTTTATCCGAGATTTGGGGAATTAAGTTTATTGTAATTTGAAGATTTCTTTGTTGAACAGGAAAAAATGAAAAATCACCAATACTGTGAAGTTTTAGTTTTGATATCAGAAGTTGTCACAAATGCTTTTCTATATTTGATGTATTTTGCATGATGTAGAGGAAGCTGGAATGTTTTTGTCCTTTGGTCGATTTATCTTTAAGAAGTTTTAAAAGCTCCTATATTTCCGAATAGGTTAAAGTAAAGTGAAGCAATGTGGTAATGTAACCAAACAGAATTTTTTGTTAAAAACTGTGGCAACAAGTTCAAACATTTTTACGATTACGTCAATGATAGGTTTCTTCATAGACATGAGCGTTGGTAGCCTGTTTCAAGTAAACATGTTTGTCAAAGGCTTCAAAAAGAGGTTAAATGTGTAAATAATTCAATCGGAACATTTATTTCTTTCTCTTCATTTCTTTCCTTCTCTCCCTTTCTTTGGTATTATCTAGGGTCAACCGGCACGGTGCGCTGTAATGCAATTTAATGTTTTATGATGTTGATACCTGTAGAGAATGCGGAGTGAAGTGAGGACCTTTCATTTTAGAATAGGTGTTCCAGAGAGAGAGAGAGAGAGAGAGAGAGAGAGAGAGAGAGGGGGGGGGGGAGGGATATGCTAGGTAGCTGTAAGGATAACAAGTGCTTTATTTACATACAACCAGGACCCAGGCATATAGGGAGAGGTGGCCGACAATTTGGAGGGCCCGTGACAGAAATTCAAAGTGACCTATGCCACTGCCGTCTCAATATAGAAGGCCTAGGTCTCAGAATTATGACGTCACGGCCTGCGTCGTTATCGAGTTCTCTATTTCTAACATACTTACCCTCATTTATTTATTTGTTCCTATTCCTTTAACAGTATCGACTACTTACGTTCTTCTAACACCACTTATGGTACTATTCTAAATATAATGAATCTTGTTACAAACCTTTTGAAATAGTTATTTCTGTTTTTATCCATTTATGTTACTTCATAATTTCATGAAGTATTGACCTGGACTAGGTCAGATTATTATTTTTTCACCTTATTATCATGTTGAAATAATAATAATAATAATAATAATAATAATAATAATAATAATAATAATAATAATAATAATAATATATATTTTCACCTCATTGTCATGATACTGTAATGATAATAATATAGCAATATATTTTTCACCTCGTTCTCATTCTATGATAATAACAATAGACACACTCTTGAGAGCCTAAGATTTTATTAAAGTAGTAATCTGCGACATACATGATACATATCACACGCACCAAGACTGCATTTAAAGGGAAATTACAAACAATTCATAGCATTTCAAAATGACATATTGGAGTACAGACAAACTTTCCTGCAAAATTACCTTAGTTGTCAAGTGTTGAAAGTTTTCTCTTTTAACTTTTTTTCATGACTCATTTTGTTATTGTAACACTTAATTATACAGAGGCCACATACACATCCTAAGTTGTGTACTTACTGATCTACCACATGAGCAACATTCATTTACATTAAAAGATTTTACCTGAAAATTCAAAGCTAGCTTAATAAGAACCTCTCTTTGATTATTGCATTGCAGAAAATCGTTCTTGAAATTACCAATGAGAGATTGAAATACTCGGTAAGTGGAAATACAAAGTGAAAGTGTAAAATCTGTTGGCCATTTCAAGCCACCTCTGTCAAGGATTTTGAGATATTTACAATTGTCAGGAATATCAACTTCAATTGCTCTATCAAGAGAGACCCTACTTAAACATAATTGACATTTTAGCTTTGTTTTAGTGCTGTGAGCAACGTAACCTGCAATATAAATCATAACATTTTCATCTTCCTTTGACAAGCCTTCTTCATCCACATATTCCTCAGCCTCCTTGAATTTCTCTAAACAATCGACAGAATCACACTTAGAGTCAAGTTCACATGGAGAGGAATTTAACTCATAGATGGTTAATGGACCAGACTTCGACGAAGCCATGGAAAGAACATTCATAATTTTTAGTTTCTTTTCAGACTCCATTACTTGAGCAACAGCTACATTATAATTTGTATCACTCATCTTCCTATACTGTCCAAATCTACTTTCTAGCTTATCTGTTTGAAATTTTCCCAGTAATACATAATGAAAGTTATGGTGCTTCAACAAATAATCACAATTTTATCAATGTTGATGTAGTGTGCCTGAGAGCAAAATATGGTGAGGTATATCCAACTCTTCCCAAGCACCAAGCCAGTGATCAAATTTACTGAGAAATATCAAGTTTGGATCTGAAGATGAATCTTGCTTAATAGGGTCACATTCTTTCTGACGTAGGTGGACGCCTTTGTTTGGAGTTTTCACATTTACAATATGCCACCAGGATATTATTTGTTCCAAGAAATTAATAGTACCTGACATATCAAAAGTATTCATTGTTTTCAATGCAGCTACATTCTTTTCATCAAACAGTCTGACAACAAACTGCACATTCTGTCTTTCCAAATTAGTAGGGAAAGAACTTTCTCTGACAAACCTGGCGCTAGTTTAACATATTGATCACGTTCTTTTGTGTAGAGTTCTTTCAGTGGCAGAATATTTGCATTTTCCTGAATTTGGAAATTGGAAGGTGGAGGTATTACAAAAGTTTGAATGGGATTTTTCTGATTTAACCAATTATTTCGTATGCTTTTCAGTAAATGAACTGAATCAAAAAGGAAGAAAAGTGGTATAGTCAAATCATATGGATTTGGAATGGAGGAGGCAAGATTTCCATCACACATTTTCTCAAACATATTTCTGTTAACCCTGTTGTTATCAGAGATTAATGATACGACAATGTATCCTATATCATGGAGGAACGCCAAAACTTGTGCGTCAACTTAAGAAGTGTCTGTGCTGTCAGATTACAGACTGGGTACAAAGCAGCAACATGTTTGTTTTACGAAAGGATTGATGAAATCATAAAAGCCTGAACTGTTGTTGCAGGTTCACTAGAGTTAACAGAAGCACCATAAACTTTACCTCCTTTATATGAGAGGCCTTTGTTTACACGTATCTCATCAAGCAGCACATTTACAATTTTTTCTTCACTTTTTAGTGTTGCAAAATTTTTCCTTAAAAAGAGCTCATGTGAATTTCCATTACACACAGACTTTGCACCAGATACATTAAGCTTCCTTAGGTAATCAGGATGAGGGAGAATAAGGACCTTGCTGTCACGTAGATGTATGTACAGTGATGGCCTTGACAAATAGACACTATATGCCCAAACCAAAAAATCACAGCTGTATGCAACTTTTTCTTTACAAAACATGCTTAACTGTTCAGGACAAAACCATAACACTCCCCCCTTTGAACACTTGTCATTTTCTGATTCAGTTTCCAATAACCCCTCAATAACTTTAATACACTGGGTCACTCTGTCAACATCACTAATAGCTGATTGAAGGTTAGAACTCAAATGACTCAATAAATTTTCAAATTTTTACCACCGATCACATCTGTTTTCTGATCCTAAAAGCCATTTAAATTTGTTAGAATTTAAAGCAGTGTTTTCGTACCATACTAAAACTTTCAAGTCTTTCATCACTTTAAAAGATAAAATTAGCTTTGGTTGGTCCTCACAATTAACTTTAAGGAAAGATACACAGTCTTCACTTGAAACAAACAACCAATCCTTAGAAAGCCTATTAATAAAGTTTTTAACAAATTCATCGAAACTATTTATAGTGTCATTTTCCATCCATGTTTGAAACTTTAATTCATCTCGTTCAAGTACCTCGTCTTTTGTTTTCTGCGGATTCCTACGAGCTGGTGGTACTTTCTGTGACATGTATTTGGGTTGATTATGGAAGATAGTCGGGTATGCATCCTTGGTCAGAGTTGGCGTCCCCCTCTTAGCGGTGATCACAGTTCCATCAGGACGTGTAATGCTGTCTTCTGTAACGATGAAACTTTCTTCGAAGTGCTTTGCACACACGATTGTATTAGGGGTAGGTGTAAAGTCTTCTCTGTGGATGGCTTTGATCCATAGCTGCCGTCGTTGTTCATCCCTTGGGAAGCGGAACGCAGAAAGATCTGATCTTGAATAATTACTTTTACATCCCGGCACACAGCATGACCTTGGCATCTGCAAAAATATATTAATGATATTTTTTTTTCCACAAATATAATTTCCAAGAAATTATTGA
>NW_027169844.1:0-72500 GCF_036898095.1 Palaemon carinicauda | reverse complement strand
TTTGCTCGAAAAAAAAGAAAACCGTTGTTGGCCATTATGTTTGTTTTACTTGTTGAATATGATGGGAGTAAATTCTAACCTAACCGTGACCTCAATTTATTGCCTAAATGTAACCCTTCATTGTGTTGCAATTTGTGCAGCTTTTCTATGAAATCTCATTGAATTTATTTCAAGGGCAAACGAAAAAAAAATAAAGATTACCTCCACCAAGCAAAGGGGGAATCTTGGTTGTGTTTGAGTTTATAGCAAAGAATCAACATCGTCAGTATGTTTTTGGTAAATGTACAATGTAGGCCTACCGGTATTGATAGTCGCTGTGTAAGAATTTCAATTGGTCTTATGAAAATCGTCCAAAATTGCATTTCTCTATGCTGCAATTTGCTGTCAGATACGCAGAAATTGCGAGTGCCATTTTAAACGCCGCCTCCCCCCCCCCCCACGGAAAATTTTTTCTTACGCCATTGATCTAGGCGTCCCTTATTTAAATTTTCAGAATCTCGTCACCCTGCTTACGTCCTGTTGATTTTATGGCAGATAATGTTATTGTTATATAATTTTTGAGAAAACATTCCTCATCCAAACTTTAAAATACTAGTAACCGGTCAAACAACATAAATTGGGTTGAATTATGATAAGAAATTTGTTGCCTATGCTTTTTGCCTTTATATTATCAAAAACACTGTCGCGTTCTCGTACGGCCACACGAGATACAAAATAGTGACAGTAAATTTAAAATTTTATCACATCCCAGTTTAAAACTGCATTAGTGTAATACTGCCTTACATCCTGTTCCTCCCAAAGCAGATCTTGTTATTAATGACTATATAACAAGCGAAGTAGCAATGCAATAAGTTTAGTTTACGGTATTTGCCCAAGATATTCAAACATACCAAGCTGGAATTACCGGCTTTTGTATATATACACAGACTGGTAATGCAGTTATAAACCACAACATTTTTATATTACTACAGTAAATCCAATAAGTAAACTATGTACAACTCTTACCTTGCATAATATCCAGTATGAAATCCAATATTAGAGGGTAAAATACCAATCACCAAGGGAGCATCGCCAGAGGCTATTGCTTGGATGAAGACAGATTGCAGACTGAGTTTGAACGTAACGCTTGCTGTTTGGATCAACCGACACTGGCTATGACGTCACAGCTCTCACACTGTCGGTATGTCCAGGCCTTGTGTATTGAGACGGCAGTGCCCATGCTCCACAAAGAATAAAATTACTTGAAAAGAAAGCGGAAAACATAAAGACAATAGTGCAATACGTTAGAGAACAACTGGTAAACATTTGAGGAGCTAGAAGTCACATGCTGTACGTGATTTGAGCCGGTTCGGTTGTCACTCACTAAGTTGTAACTTAAAGTCAGTCAGTATTGAGTAATCCAGTGTAGTGATTGCGTGCTTTTCGTGGTACTTCCCTCCTATTTTAAGGTAAATAGGGTCTGGTTTCTGTTGTATGTTATAATGTTATTTCAATGATTAGATTAACCTTGAGCTATGAAAACTGTATGGCTGAAAGTCTAAGAGTAAGGTACTTTCAGCATCTAGTTAAAGTAAAAGTTTGGCTCGTGTAACTTTTTTCATCTCTGTTTACTTACTTTAAGGGCTGCTTTCTTATCCTATCACACATGGAAACCCTGTGCCCCTCAGAACTTACAAGATCTGTTTGTCGTATATATTTGAAAGCTCTGGAACCTACGGTGAATATACATCTTTGCTCCAATAATTTGAAACCATCTGTACCATTTCTAGCGTCTACGAAATTCTTTGCCTGCAGGATGTTTAGCGATTCTCTTAGATATATCGCACGTCCGGTTCTGATAACTTATTTGGTTACTGTCCATATCTTAAATTCTATTCTGTCTTTAACAGGAAGCCACTGTAATTCACTTGGAATAGGAGTGTGCAATAACATAATTCTATTTCTGCTGGTGGGCAACATTTAACATTTCTGGGGGAAAATTTATCCGTGTATGGGAGTTTATTTTAGTGTCTGTGCATTATTATGGAGTGAGAACTATATACGTGAGTGAGTTCAAACTTACAAATAAAATTCTCTCTCTCTCTCTCTCTCTCTCTCTCTCTCTCTCTCTCTCTCAAAATAGTTCTGGTATGCTGTGCTCTCTCTCTCTCTCTCTCTCTCTCTCTCTCTCTCTCTCTCAAAATAGTTCTGGTATGCTGTGCTCTCTCTCTCTCTCTCTCTCTCTCTCTCTCAAAATAGTTCTGGTATGCTGTGCTCTCTCTCTCTCTCTCTCTCTCTCTCTCTCTCTCTCTCTCTCAATAGTTCTAGTATGCGCTCTCTATAGTTCTGGTATGCTGTGCTCTCTCTCTCTCTCTCTCTCTCTCTCTCTCTCCCTCTCTCTCTCTCTCTCAATAGTTCTGGTATGCGCTCTCTATAGTTCTGGTATGCTGTGCTCTCTCTCTCTCTCTCTCTCTCTCTCTCTCTCTACTTCCTTTATTTCATTATACCGTATAATTTTCTATTCGTAATTCACCGTTTGGATTATCCTTAACGTTACTATATATATATATATATATATATGTGTGTGTGTGTGTGTATATATGTATGTATATATATGTATGTATATGTATGTATATATATGTGTATATATGTATATATATGTATATATATATATATATATATATTGTCACGTACACCCTGGTTGTGGTCATGTGAAGGACCTCTGGTCACCAGCTCGCTTGAAGGGAATGCGATTTATCAGCATCCACCGGAGAAAAGGTTGTCTCCATGCCAAATTGCCAACGAATGGTTTTCTGCCTCCCACCTTGTCTTGCAGATTTTGTTGGGGGGCCTTGAGGCGGAGCTTGACGGACAACGGCCAGGAGGGTGTAGGCCTGCCGGACATAACTGGATTACTATGACGAGGATGACACTGATTGGTTTTTTCCCCTCTGATGTCATGAGGTCACACCCTACGGTGTCGGAGACGCCTTACGATACCCGCCGGGCATGCATCAGTCTGGCCTAAAGCAGCAGTAGAAGAATCTGCCCAAAATATTCGTCCCTTTGCTTGTCATACCAGAACCCTCATTTTTAGACTTAGAAACAGTTTTCAAACCTTTTGGACTCAGAAATTTTTGAGTGGAAATTGAATTAACGTAAATGTTAAGTCTTCGTCCCCTGACCGTTGTTCATCAAGTTAACAATAATTATACCATACTACCATGAAATGAAGACCACGTATTTTATTTAAAGAAACATTGCAAGATTGAAATTCTTAGACTTTCTAAAAGTGCTCAGACCTTTGTATGATTATTTTGAAAATATATTGCTCAATACAAATTAAACTTTGTGTATCCCACATCTTGAATATTAATGTTTAAATTAATTGTCAGTGTCGTGACAATAAAATGGTGGCTAGTCGGTGGATCATTGAGCAATTAGGAGAAAGAATAAATAAAATCATGATATGAGTTCACAGGAACTTGAAGAATTGTACATGAAAGTCGACGACGTCGGAGGTCTGCGTCATGTCGTGAGGACACAAGGAGAACCTGTACACACTAAAACATTGATGGGAACAGAGAAGCGAATACGGCAGGAAGAGGACCATAACAACCCTTTGTTTGAAGATGGGTTCGAATCCCCGCTCGGAGGAAATAGACTATATGGCCAATATGAAATATTTCTGAGTTTGGTGGAAGCAGCGATGACGGATTATTGTTGGACTGATCGTCAGAAAATCATCGAGGCGAAAGAGGGAATGCGAGCAAAGGCCCTTAGGAAATTGAGGAGAAAAATAGAGTTTATGGAGTCCATATCATGGACACAGCTGAGAAGAAGTCTACAACGGAGGGCAGGCCTGAGAACGACCAGCAACGTAATCCCCGTTGAGAAGGAATCAGCCAGGAGTTTGCCGGATTGGTCACCCACGGAGGACCTGTGGAAAGGAGACCTTAGCGCCCTTACGCCGAGTTGTGAGGGCCGGAATGGACGGCGCACAGGAGAGGAAACACATTCGTCCTAGAGAGGATGACACGGCACCGTTCCTGTTGGAAGAGAAGACAGTTTTACGTCGCGGGAGCAACAGCATCGAACATCGCCGTCCGAAATGGCGATTTAGGACCCTGTCGAAAGCAGTCGGAGTGTCCCTGATCACCCGTGCCATTGAGGAACTTGTCGTCCAAGAAGCAGCTGGTGTTTTGGCTAGAAGGACACGCCCGCCAAGGTCAAGGAATGGTGAAAGAGGTCCCAGACAGCAACAGTAGTACGAGGGACCCAAGGCGATCCACAGCAATCAACCCCCCACGGAAGTTAAGTAACATGTTACAAAATCTGTAGTTTTATGGTTAACTAATATGTTTTGAGATTTTGTAGAGTAACGAAGCTATCATCCCGTTTTCTTTGCGTAATGTTGAATTTGGATGAAAGACACTAGTTTAGTTGAAGAAAGTAACTAGTCGAGTAAAATGTTTTCATTGTTAAAACTTCGAGTAAAGAGTAGAATCTCTGTTTGTAAAAGAAGAAAATCAAATTGATTTGTTGCTGTGTGGTCAAAAGAGAAATTGTTTTTTATGCTGCATGAACTATAAGTTTTCGTTGCATAGTTTCTTCGACTTATAGTATTTTGAGTTTGTTTTTTGTGACCTTTGTGGTCAAAGATGTTAAATGTGATTTTTGGATTTTTGGAAAAAGAAGGCAAGTCACGTGTTGATATAACTTTGTGTTAACAATAACAAGTTGTTGATTCCAGAGAGGAAATGTAGAACGTTTGTAAGTTCAGAGGTAAGAAGTAAGTTATGAAGTTTTTTGTAATACCTCTTTTGAGTGTGTACTTGATAAAATTATGAAGAAAAAAGATGTATTGGTATTTGGAAAATTAGTGTCACAATATTTGCTCTTACGTCGTGTTCCGTGTTGTTGATTGATAGCGTACTTAGTTCATTATGAAATGTTTTGAAAGAAAGAGTAAGCTATTGATTGCCAGTTTTCGCCTGAGATTGTCTTGATTGATGAAGATGAGTCGTTAACGTAATCACCGAAGCGAGTTCAGATGTTAACAGTTGTTAAGTAATTAGTAATGTCACGTAGGAGATTTAAAAATTTCGCCTTTGGTCTCTTTTAGTTACAGTGTGTCATAAGTGATTTGTTTGTCAAGTGTTCGGTCTGATTGATGACACCGAGCATTGTTAGCAAATTGTTATGGACAAGTAATGTCAAATTGTTTAACAGGGAGAGTGAATGCATTTTTGTTTAAAGGGTACCCGATTAAAGTCAGCTGACACGGATGAAGATGAGTGAAACGAATGCGATGTTGTGTGGATTCCCTGAGTAAGCATTATAATGTCACCGCCACTGTTATTGTGAAGAATTTTCTTCACTCTTCTTCTTTTAATCGTATTTTTTGCTCTCTTCTACTAATACTATAGCTACCCCTTCAACATTCTCTCCTACATCTAGTTTTCTTTAACGAAACATAGGGAGGACTAATCTAAACTTGTTGACAGTGACGCACGCCATGCTCGTGACGTCACAGCGTAGATACGCACGTTAGAGGGCCTTAGTGTAACCACAGCGTATGTTGGTTCTTTTTTTAAACTACATGGGTCGAGATTAAATTGCTAAACTGCATTTTTTATATAAATTTCAATACTGCTGAATTAATGCATCTTATATTTCTCAATACCAATTAAGGTTTGTTAATTTTAAGATGTATGCCCATCGTACCAGTCCATTGCTAATTAATCATTTAAAATATTATTTTTAGCAAGCCAGAATAGGTAGGATTATTGTATATATAAACTCCCTTAGAGCAGCAAGATTTCTCTAAGTATTTAGTACAAAATCCTGCCTCCTCTGCACTCCTTGCAACAAAATATTGCCCTGTCCTGAAGTCCCGATATGGCACCCTCAATGGATTACCATGCGCATCAAGCTCCTCACCTGTCTAGAAAGGTGAAACCAGGTGATCCCTTCGACCTTAGCGTCGGCCCATTCTACGAGAAGCTGCCCTAGCCTGCTGACCTGCCTGGTCATTGAACCCGAGCACTTCTGGCTCACCCCCCGCACTCTCTCTCCCAAAACTCGACTCACAAAAGGTTGCTGCCGGTCGGAGAGATTGAGAAGAAGAGGACCCTGATGTACCTAGTTACAGCTACAGTGAGAATTCTTGGGGTGAGCCAGGCAAGAGGGCAACGTGCCAATTAGTGCGACAACCAGGTCAACAGCCACCACGGGCATAGGACTAATCTTTAAAGGAGTGCAGGTACTACATCAATGGCCATTTAGTTTTCCCCCATTTTTTATTAGCTTAGACTAATTTTAACTTGATAGGGAACCTGGCTAATTACACTATTCGGACTGTGTGCGGTGGGATTGTGTGTAAATATTTTTCCATTATCATTTCTGGTTTGAGACTAGCATAGTCTCTGGGTCACGTGGGCCACGTGCCAGACCCCATTTTGATTTTTGATTATTGCAGACCGTGTGTCTAAACCATCATCTTTATAATTTTGAATTGCTTTTAATTTGCATTCTCTTCATTATTCCATTTTTGTCTTTGTTAAGATGTCCGTTTCTTTAATGTAAATTTGTGAATAAATCAATATTAGGTTAATTAAACCTCCTTAGTATTTTTGCTCCCTGATTTATTTTAATGTGTGAAATGAATAGTTGATCACGGGACAAAGTACCCAATATTTAAAGAGAAAACCTAAGTAAGTCTATAGGTGGTAACAGCGAGAAACTTTGCATTAATATATTTGCTTCGAAGGTAAAGATCCTTATCTTTAAACTTTTTAACTACTTTACATCACTGCTCCCATTTTGGATTTTGTCTTAATTACATTAACGTAAAATAACTGTCCAGCATTTCATTGGGGTAGCTGGGACGGAGCCGGAACAGAGCCTGAGAATGAGATGACTATAGACCTGACAAAGCTAGAGTAGGCCATAAATTATTGATATTTCTGCGTGTGGAGTTCTCCGGCCTCTGGACAGTAAATTTGCCTTTTGTATTTTAGAGTGATGGTTTGTGAATTGTGACAGTAAAGTATTAGCAGGGTGTTTGTGCCCCGAGAGTAAGTGCTCATATCCTCCCCTGTTGAACTTTATGTAACTGTTATAAGGAGACTTTCCTGAACTAAGTTCCCACTCAGAACATAACCATCAAAAAATTCTCCACAGTTATAGAGCACACCTTGAATGAATTTTTGCTGTGTGTGTGTTGAGAGGAAACCTAAGATTTTGATCAGTGATGTAATTTCTTTTTGCTTAAAGGTCAGAATTAAATCTTTGTTTACAAATCTAACTCTTTAGAGAGTTATGAGTTTTGGAAAAATCGTGACAAGTAGACACAAATTGATTGATTTTGGGTAATGTTTGACAACATGATATAAAGATGAGAATTTGAGTTTTTTATGTGTTTGTCAGTTATAGCTAACTCGCGAGGACGAACTAAGTAATGTGAAAAAAAAATTGAGAAATGGCGAACAAGATGCCGTAAATTTTCATTTGTTCGTGGCAAAGAGTAATGTAAATAAGCGGAACGACTGTAACATCAGATATTGGAGACACGGTAGTTATAACAGTAGGTCTAGAGTTGCAAGACTTGATAGGCTAACCTGTGGTTTGAAGAATAACTTACTCAAGCAATACTCTCTGATTCATGTAAAGAGTTCTTAAGTTGATTACTTATTTTTGAAGTCAAGGTATGACGTAGAACGTGGGTTTGATGTTAATTAAGTGATTTGGTGAATCCACGAGATAAAGCCTAGTATTTTGAGGGCTTTGTTCAGAGACCTGATAAGAGGCTAGCTAATTGCCCTTCAGAGTTATGTAAGTTTCGGTAACTTGTCTCAAAGACAAAAGAGATTGTTTTGTTTTCTTTTTTTGTTTGTATCATGATGCCAGTTTTGTGCATAAGATCGGGACGTAATTTTAAGGGTTTTGAGCTCAATTTGCTTTAAACACAGGATATAATGAGAGTGTTGGAGATCAACCGTATTACTTAGTTTTTGGTTAAGATCCAAATTTGCCTTATGAAGTTTTCACGAAGAAAGAGAAACTGTGAAGAATTCTTCTCACAACAATTTAATATAATGTTTTGTGTATTCCTCTGTATAACTATAATCTACCTCTTAGCGTAAGGTTGTTATTATTGCATGCTTTTTAAGATTTATTGGCTGATTAGTATTGGGAAGTGTCATTTATAAGGTAAATGACAAACGAAATTATGTTATTGCATTTGTTTTTATTCATGAGACCAAAATTTGCATGTTTTCATATTTTGTAGAAATATGTTCGTTCTTTTGCATGTTATGATAAGAGTTAAAAGAACCACATCTAACTCGAGAATGACACTCTTACATTAATTTGTCTATTTGTGTGTACTACTATGATTTTAGTATGTAGTATTTGAAGTGCGATCAAGCACAGTGAAATGGTTTTACACAACAGTAACGTTCAGATACAGTAATTGAATTCATATGTTGTACTATGTGCCGTAGTAGTTGAGAACGTAATAATATCTTGATTAATGCCTCTCCATTAGAGGATTAGGAGAGTAGAACTTGTAAGTGTAATATCTTGTTTTGCCTTGCCCCAGAGTACCCATTAGGAGAGGTCAAGGGTCAGAAGACCAACAAGGATAATTTGTTCGCACATTTAGATCACCCTTTTTACGCCCCTGCTTAGGTGTGTGTGCGTATGTATGTGCACTATATGGTTATGACGTTGATCATGATTGAATTTGTCACACACCACCAACCAGTTAATTGTATTTAAAGAATATGTTTGAAATTGTACACTATGTGTCTTGAATTTATTTTTGACATCAATCTTTGAATTTACTAAAAGGTTTTTTGTGTTAATGTAAATCTTGTAAGCAGTCTTGTATCTATTGTAATTGTATAACTTGTCTCTTTTCCTCGTATAAAACACAAATGCACGACGAAGGAGACAGCTTTTGCTCATGAGCCTCAGGGCTCAAACTTGAGCCGATCTGTTATCGTGTTGTCGAGGTGGTGGTTGTGTGTGTGTGTGTATAAGATCGTAAGTAGTGATCTACTCTTACTTTTGGGACTTGTCGTAAATTTGTGAAGTGCCATTGACTTGTAAACCCCCTTGAGTTTGTCTTTGCTTAATCACGCATTTATGTTCAACTTTTAGTTATTAAACTAATTGACTGTAAAGTAACAAGTGCGTTTCGATGTCCTTTATTGATTTATGGTTTAATGTATAGTTTGTAATTAAGAATTGATCTGATACTTATTTAACATCAAGGTGTTCATATTAAGAATTTTGTACTTATAGAAAACGAGACTACAAACTGCGGTCCTCTAAGGTCGGAAAGTCTACCCGTGAGTACTCGCGATAGAGAGAGAGGGAAAAGTAAAAACTTGTGTCTCGTCGTACTTTATTGAAACTTATGATTTGAGTTCCTGTTAACAATGACAGCTCAGTAAGTGAAAGGACTTAGTGTAGCCCTATTGTTGAGAGTTATATGACTGTGGTGCTTTTGAATATCGGTTACACTAATAATTAAGTTTATTGGAGAGAGAAATCTCTCGTTATTCCTGAGAAGCCGTAAAGGGAATAGTGACAGTTGTTACGAAAAGACATTTGTGGCGGCTTTTGAGTCAGTAACAACTTTAAGTATACAGTCCACTTTTTATCCATCATATTTTTCACCACACTTTTTTCTCTTTTTTGGTCCTTCGAACCGGATGATTTCACGCAGATTAATTACGCTGAATTACGCGTGTAAGGATCAATGTAAGATTATTAGTTACCGATGTTTTTAGTACTCAGAATACTGAACACATAATTTTGATTTTTGTAATTTAGAATCAGATCGATCTTTATCAGACTTGTTTGACGAATCTTTTAAGCATTTGTCCCCTTATGAAGAGTTTATTTTGGCACATAGTTTTCTGAGTTACCACACACACACCTACACGACATCCCGAAATAACAGGTCGGCAACCAGGTGAGTGTCATTCTCATTTTGTTTTGAAGTAGATGTGGTTCGTGTCACAAGAAAGTACTCAGGTGTAACGAGACGACGGGTAATTTTTCCGTCTCATTGCAAATTGAATTTATTATGAATTCTCAATTATTTTTGTAGAACTTAGTTGTTGACTTTAGTGTTTGCCTTTGTGCGTTTATGTTGCAAGCAGTGTTGTCTACTCTGACGTTTTGAAGATTTACCTTGTCATTATTGACATTATTATTGAGTTTTGTAAGTGATTTTGAATTGAATATTTTATCACGATGTCTGCAGACGATTGTAGTCACGCATTCATTTTGTATGATAATGCTATAAGGCAAGTTGAACGACTTTTGAGTGAGGTACCAAATTTCGGACAGTCTTCTACTAAGAGCATACAGTTACAGGTAGCGGCACTTAACGAAGCTTCCTATGTGTTACGGTCAACCGCTAATGAATACTATAAAGAGATTAACGGACAGGTTTTAATGGACACTGTAGCCAGAACTGAGAATTTCCTCACTTGCGCTCGACACTCAGCAGTTGAACTTACCAATAGGGAAGAGGAGCCTCCTCCTGTTATTCCACAACCAGCGATGCCTAAAATTCCTATACCTGAGTTCGACGGAAAGGTTGAACAATGGCTTCCCTTTTGGACTATCTTTAAAGCAGTTGTTCATGATAGGAAAGATATGAACGATGTCGTAAAGTTTACTATGCTAAATGGTTATCTTAGAGGTAGGGCACGTGAAGCCATTGCGGGTTTAGCTATAACTCCAGCTAATTATGCCGTGGCATTAGACCAACTTCAAGACCGTTTTTCCAATGCTGCGAAATTAGAACAGAGTTTAAGGAGACGGTTGTTGGATTTACCACGTCCGCAACATGACGCAGATCAGCTGACCGATTTCCTTAATGCATGGAATAATGTCTCTCAACAGTTAGTAACTTTAACAGGTCAACCCGGTGGTGATCCTTATGAGAAGGAAATTGTAATCCGTTGCTTATCAGCCAAAACCAAGAAATACTTGTATCATACGTATCGTAGTAACATTCTTAGTATTGATGAAGTGAGAGACGGTATCAAAATGTTAATAGCGATTCTAGGTGGAGATGAGACGTGTGATCCTCCCTCAGGGTCATCAAATTCTGTTAAGGGCAGCCCTTATCGCAACAAAGGTCCGAAAAACGAACATAAGACTCATTCGCCTAATAGTGCTTTCAGAACTAATGTACAAGCCACTCCTAAGAAACACACTTTGTGTTGTTTTTGTCAAGGCGAACACAGCGGCAAGCTCTGTACGAAATATGCCACTTTAGATTCTAGAAGAGCGCGCATTTATGAACTGCAATTATGTTTTGGTTGTTTGAGAAAGGGTCATCGTTCATTTGAGTGTACTAGTAGGTCCAATTGTTTTAACTGTAACGGTAAACATCACACATTCCTATGTGTCAGATTGATGCCTAATCCTACTAGTGTTAACGTAAATTCGTCTAGGAAACAATCAGGAACTAGATCAGATCCTAGTAGAGTGGATAATAACTCTGAAGTAACTGTTCAATCACAAACTAGTTCGAACACTACTCAGCAAGCGGCTACCATTAGTAATCAAGGTAATCCTCAGAATAATGCTAATAGTAATCGAGTAACTGTTAACAGTATTGTATCCCTTCGACCGACAGCATTACCCACAGCAACATTTCATTTGACTAATGGAGAGAATCAACTCTCGGTTCGAGCATTTCTAGACAGCGGATCCCAAAGAACATTTATTAATCCAGAGGTTGTTGAGCAATTGAACTTAGTACCGATAAAACGAGTGGGACTAACATTAATTCCATTTGGAGATAAGGTTGAAACTAAACTGTTTGACGTAGTACGAGTAAAGGTTCAAACGGGTACTAAACGTATTAAGTTAAATGCAGTTGTTTGTGATCATGTTAATACTTCCATATATACCCCTGGACTACATAAAGTATATCTGCGATTGCAAGAACGAGGTGTTAAATTAGCAGATATGGATATTGAATCAGATACTCTAAGTAACATAGGATTGATTATTGGTGCTGATTATTATAATGCATTTGTATATTGTCAATCCAGTTATGATGATATAGGTGTGATTAATAGTACTGCTGGTGCTGTTATTTTTGGTCCCATGCCAAAATGGGCATGTAATGTTATCAGTGTTGAATCAAGTATAAAATCTTTAATAAGTACGCAGAGCATAGTTTGTTCAAAAATCTCTGCACCTGTGAATCCCCTTGATGATGATGATATTTCTAGATTATGGTCATTAGATGCAATTGGCATTGGTGATGATGCACGTACTTATAGCGATCAAGCAACGATCGAACATTTCAGTGAGACTATTGTGAAGGATGGTAACAAATATACTGTTGATTTGCCATTTAGGAATGATGCCAGGCCCCCTACAGGTTATAGGAAGGCATTGGGTCAATTGTATTCACTTAAGAAAGCCTTTCAGTCTAAACCAGAATTGTTTGATCAATATCAATCCGTTTTAGACGAGTATGTCAAGTTAGGATTTATTGAGGAAATAGAAGTTGAGGATGACTCTTTTCATCCAATTGATGGCATTAACCATTATTTACCTCACCATCCAGTTTTTAAGGAATCTGCTACGACTCCGATTAGGATAGTTTTTAATGCAAGCAGTAAGGAGTCACAACAAGCCAAGTCCCTTAATGATTGTTTGCATGCTGGACCTAATCTGGCAATGAAACTGACGGATATGCTAGTAGAATTTCGTCAGAATAAATATGCAGTAGTAGCGGACATAAGTAAGGCTTTCCTTAGAATAGGAATTAATGAAAGCCACAGGGATTTCACAAGATTCTTATGGTTTGCTGATAGAGAGTTTAAGCATGTTAAGAATTTTAGATTTAAGGTCTTATTGTTTGGAGCTACTTGCTCACCCTTTTTGCTGAATCAGACAATACAGCACCATTTGAAGAATCACTCAGATCCCATCGCAAGTTCAGTAATGAAGTCCTTTTATGTGGATAACTTCATGAAAACTTATGAGAATTGTGATGATTTAGAACTCGAGAGTCATAAAGTAAATTAAATTATGTTGGGAGCCAATATGCCCTTGGGGGAATGGGCAAGTAATTTGAGCTCATTTAATGATAGACATACACCTGATACTGTGGATTTGAACGCAGTAAAACTACTTGGTCTTCTGTGGGACACCAGTGATGATTCATTAAGAGTAAAAGTCCCCATTCAGATTGTTACCTATCTCAGTAATTTGGGAAATATTTGTACCTTGACGAAGAGAAAGGTTGTGTCTCTCCTTTCAACCATCTTTGATCCTTTAGGAATGTTAAATCCTGTGACAATTAAGGGGAAACTATTTGTAAAGAAGTTATGGGAACTAAAAACTACTTGGGATGGCGATCTGAAGATTGATTTGAAGAAGGAGTTTGACGAATTATTAGGCCAACTCAAAACCACTGAGGAGATCAGAGTCCCTAGATCTTGCTTTGAGGAAGGAAGTTTTAACTTGCATGTGTTTGTTGATGCCTCTCAGGTGGCTTATGGTGCCTGCGCATATGTTGTTAGCAGTAAACAAACGAGTCATTTGCTAATTAGCAAGTCTCGAGTGGCCCCGAGCCCTCCGCTCACTATTCCCCGCCAAGAATTACTTGCTTTAACTGTAGGCACACGCCTAGCTGTTCATTTGTTAGAGATTTTTGGGGATAAGATTTCAGATTGTACTGTTTGGAGTGATTCCAAGGTTGCTTTGAGTTGGGTGTTTTATGAAAGGTCCAAGGAAGTCTTTGTAATTAATAGAGTAAAGGTAATCAAGGACTTGAAATCCAATTATAACATCAGACTGTTTTATGTATGTACCGAGGAAAATCCTGCTGATTTGGTTACACGAGGTATTTCAATGTCTCTTTTGGGTAAGTCAGTTTTGTGGTTTCATGGTCCCACCTGGATCATTGACCAAAATAAATTCCCAGAACAAGAAGATGTAGTTTTCAGAGAATTGGTTAACGTAAATGAAATACTCGCAGAACCAAGTTTGAGAGTTCCCGATGATGATGTGATTACGTTTAATTGTGCAGAATTCTCTTCATTGAAACATGCATTGAGAATTGTAGGCAGATTAATTAGGTTTGGAAGAAGAATATTTCCTGAGAAATTCCAGGAAAGTAATAATCTACTTGTGCTAATCAGGATTATGCAACGTCAAGCATTCCCAACACTGTATCATGCATTGAACAATGGGTTACAAGAACATCCTAGTGTTCCCTCTGAGTTAAGGAATCTTATCAGACAGTTAGGTCTTTATGTAGATGAAAGTGGTGTCATTAGGTGTCAAGGAAGAATTCAAAATGCAGATTTGTCAGTATCTGCTAAACATCCAGTGTATGTCGCCAGTCGACACCCCTTATGGCCACTTATAGTGATACATTACCACGTACTTAACCTACACTGCAACACAAATACATTAGTAATCGTTCTACGACAGCAGTTCTGGGCAGGGAAAATTCGCCAATCCGTGAAGAAGATTCTGAAAGCATGTCTTCTGTGTAAGAAGGTGCAGAATCAACCCCTAAGTGTACCAGGATTTCCCCCCTTACCACCAGAGCGAGTCAAACATGCAGTGCCATTTTCCTGTGTTGGCGTGGACTATACAGGAAACATTAATGTATCTGAGAGTGAAGCTGAAAATGAGAAGGCGTATGTCTTGTTATTTACGTGCGCTACTTCAAGAGCAGTTGCCTTGTATGTGTGCAAGTCCATGAATGCGCAAGAATTCATTCTGGTCTTTAGGCAATTCGCAGCCAAACACGGACTTCCAAGGCTCTTAATAAGTGACAATGCACCGAACTTTGTTGCAGCTAGCAAGTTTTTGAGAGATATCAGTGAAGAGCCAGAGGTAAGGAATTACCTTACCGACAGTAATTTAGAGTGGAAATTCATTACTCCCAGAGCCACATGGAAAGGAGGGTTCTACGAGAGACTGATCGGGGTAGTGAAAAGCTGTTTGCAAAAGGCCTTGTTTAGGAAAAGGATCTCATTCACAGAACTCAACACCATCGTAGCTGAAGCTGAAAACATCGTCAATAACAGGCCCCTAACATATGTCAATGAAGATAACGCTGATGACGCACTCACTCCTGCAAAACTCCTATATGGCAGAAATATTGCAATAGCTCCTCCTTTGAACAAACTCGTCGACTTACCTTACAATGAGAACGTCGATTTGAAGGAGAACTATGCCAAATTGTGTGAAACAATAAGGAAGTTTGAGAAATTATGGCTACACGATTATTTGTCTTCTCTTAGGGAAAGACACAGGAACGTCGAGTCTTCAATTATCTGTCCTTTAAATGTAGGAGATTTGGTTCTTATAGTTAATGAGAATTGTAAGAGACACAAGTACCCTTTAGGAATCATCAAGCAACTCCATGCAGGACCTGATGATGTTATAAGGACTGTCGAGATAAAAACAGCAAGCGGGAATTTTGTGAGACCACTGAATCATGTCATTCCACTTGAATGTAATGCGAATGAGAGAGCGACAACAGACAACCAAGAAGATGAAAGGGGTGAGGCCGAACCCCAGGACATTGGAGGTGAGTCGGAGAGTACCACGAAGGATGACTTGAGAGAAGCTCCACCATTGCAGATGAGGCTTGATCGGCGGCCTAGGAGAAGAGCTGCTGTTAAAGCCGATGAACAAAGGAAACAGCTGATTCGAGATGGAGCTTTGTGAAAACCCAAGGAATTTGTTGTAAGGCTCTTCCCTTTCTTTTGCGGGGGAGGGTGTGAAGAATTCTTCTCACAACAATTTAATATAATGTTTTGTGTATTCCTCTGTATAACTATAATCTACCTCTTAGCGTAAGGTTGTTATTATTGCATGCTTTTTAAGAATTATTGGCTGATTATTATTGGGAAGTGTCGTTTATAAGGTAAATGACAAACGAAATTATGTTATCGCATTTGTTTTTATTCATGAGACCAAAATTTGCATGTTTTCATATTTTGTAGAAATATGTTCGTTCTTTTGCATGTTATGATAAGAGTTAAAAGAACCACATCTAACTCGAGAATGACACTCTTACATTAATTTGTCTATTTGTGTGTACTACTATGATTTTAGTATGTAGTATTTGAAGTGCGATCAAGCACAGTGAAATGGTTTTACACAACAGTAACGTTCAGATACAGTAATTGAATTCATATGTTGTACTATGTGCCGTAGTAGTTGAGAACGTAATAATACCTTGATTAATGCCTCTCCATTAGAGGATTAGGAGAGTAGAACTTGTAAGTGTAATATCTTGTTTTGCCTTGCCCCAGAGTACCCATTAGGAGAGGTCAAGGGTCAGAAGACCAACAAGGATAATTTGTTCGCACATTTAGATCACCCTTTTTACGCCCCTGCTTAGGTGTGTGTGCGTATGTATGTGCACTATATGGTTATGACGTTGATCATGATTGAATTTGTCACACACCACCAACCAGTTAATTGTATTTAAAGAATATGTTTGAAATTGCACACTATGTGTCTTGAATTTATTTTTGACATCAATCTTTGAATTTACTAAAAGGTTTTTTGGGTTAATGTAAATCTTGTAAGCAGTCTTGTATCTATTGTAATTGTATAACTTGTCTCTTTTCCTCGTATAAAACACGAATGCACGACGAAGGAGACAGCTTTTGCTCATGAGCCTCAGGGCTCAAACTTGAGCCGATCTGTTATCGTGTTGTCGAGGTGGTGGTTGTGTGTGTGTGTGTGTGTATAAGATCGTAAGTAGTGATCTACTCTTACTTTTGGGACTTGTCGTAATTTTGTGAAGTGCCATTGACTTGTAAACCCCCTTGAGTTTGTCTTTGCTTAATCACGCATTTATGTTCAACTTTTAGTTATTAAACTAATTGACTGTAAAGTAACAAGTGCGTTTCGATATCCTTTATTGATTTATGGTTTAATGTACAGTTGGTAATTAAGAATTGATCTGATACTTATTTAACATCAAGGTGTTCATATTGAGAATTTGTACTTATAGAAAACGAGACTACAAACTGCGGTCCTCTAAGGTCGGAAAGTCTACCCGTGAGTACTCGCGATAGAGAGGGAAAAGTAAAAACTTGTGTCTCGTTGTACTTTGTTGAAACTTATGATTTGAGTTCCTGTTAACAATGACAGCTCAGTAAGTGAAAGGACTTAGTGTAGTCCTATTGTTGAGAGTTATATGACTGTGGTGCTTTTGAATATCGGTTACACTAATAATTAAGTTTATTGGAGAGAGAAATCTCTCGTTATTCCTGAGAAGCCGTAAAGGGAATAGTGACAGTTGTTACGAAATGACATTTGTGGCGGCTTTTGAGTCAGTAACAACTTTAAGTATACAGTCCACTTTTTATCCATCATATTTTTCACCACACTTTTCAATCATTTGAAAGTTTCATGGGAGCTTATTATATAGTCTCTGGGCCACATATTTAAAGGCTCTAGAGCCTAAAATAAACATATATCTAGTTTCCAACAGTTTGAAGCCATCTGTAACTATTCTTTAGCGTGGATGAAGGTGTCACAGCGGGAGCGCTCCCAGGACAGGTCAACCAGCAACGTACTGTGAGTATACCTTCAATCAGAAGGGTGATTACATAACATCTCCCTTCACTTAAAAGGTAGATATTTGTGAACATAGTTAAACAAACATAGGCTAATACCGGTTTATATGGAGTCTATAGCCAAACTATAAATCCTAGATCTTAAAATACTATCTACTTTCAATGTATGGTGATATCTTTATTATTCTCAAGTAAATCTTACTCATTCTATATCACACAATTATATAAGTTATGGAAGATAATATTCTTAAAGGCATTAACGTATGACATTTGTCAAGATGACGTTATATATACATAAAAATAATATTCATGGTCGTTGAATATATTATAGTTACCCTGAAATTAGGTTTTCTCTAAATCAAAACTTTTATCGTTTTCTTTTTTAAAACCACTAATCTAGGGGTAACCTACTTATAAATTTCACTCGTATACTGTATATCACTTAAACATCAAATTAAATTCATACGAATATCTTCTGAACTCCTATTATAATTCAGTTAATCTATTGGAAATATATTTGAATATATCTTAAGCAAATTACTATAATTTTAGCTGATGAAAAGGCTATAGAATGCAGACAATGGTGTGGAGGTCCCTGATTGGTTGAAACACTTCCTTAACTAGGGGGACAACTTTTGGGAATTTGTCCCCAAATTTGGGAATTTTTAAAAGGTTTTTGGGGGCATTGAGAGTGGGAGTTCTCGTACGTCTGGTAAATGTAAAACATTATCTAAACACTCATGAATAATTATCCAGTCTTCAATGAGACATAATGAAAGTGAATGACTTAATTATGTTTTATTGTTTTCCTATGGTATACCATTCATTACAATTAAAACTTTATTGATATATCTTTCAGAGCACAAACTAAAATCAGAGCATAAATTAATCACTAATAAAACAAAATATACTGTATGCTGCTTCACAATTGGAGCCATTAGAAATAAAAACAGAATAGATTATAATTACAGAAGATACAGGAGTCTAGTAAGCTGTAAATTTAATTGTGTTGAAAAATGCCTAGAGAAATTACTTCTGGTCAGGGGAACTTTTAGGGACTGTCTAGGGATGTTCCTGACTGTAAACTGTAGAAGAAGATTCATTTCTCAGACAAAGAGAAAGGAAGAAGGAACCAAGTCTCGTGACTCTCGTCTTTTAATTTGTGATCCTGCAAACAGTGAAGGCTTTATTAGGTAAGGAGGGACACATTTTACAAGGTTTCATTGATTTTATTATGTTCTCGCGGAATCTTTAATTACTCAAAATACTGGAGATTCGAATATCTTGTGGGTGCTGTAGGTTCCCATGTGTTAAACCATCGAATTTCTCTAAGGGTCTTTTATTGGTGAAGAAACTTCATTAAAAAAAAAAAAAAAAAAAAAAAAAAAAAAAAAAAAAAAAAATCTCAAAATTGGCCTTTTTAACGTGTATTGGTAATTCCATTAATCAGTGAGTGGTTATTAAATGAGATTGTTTCCAGATGTGGCTTTAACTTTTCAATTAATGAGATGGTGTATAACTGTAGTCGCTGCGTGGTTTGAATTCCAGTTGAGGAATCTGTAATCACTTATAATTGGAGTTGTTACTATAAGAATGAATTTAGATCATACTAATGCCTGTAGCCTTAGGCCTAGATTTTATAATCCAAATCAAATGTCGATCATTTTTATGGAATTTTTGTTCCCGTGGTTAAAATAGAGGGTCGTATCATTTTAATATTTGCGCAGTGTTTTATCAAAAAACCACAGAACTTTTTAATCACATACTTTGATTTAATCTGATAAGAAATTTGATAAGAGATTATTTTTCACATTTTAAAAGAGGTGAATATGATGGTGTAAACTATAGTGAAAACTGTGATTTGTGGAATTATTTGCATTGCAAAAGTGTAATTAAGAAACGAGGGTTTCAGGTGATGTGTGATGGAAAGTTGTTCGTTAGTTGACCAAAAATAGAATTCATTGAGCAACTCAACATTCTCACAGAATCATTATTTTATTGATACATAAAATTAAATCTTTGTTATAAATATACAAATATCATTCTTTTGAATACAAATGCATACAATCCTTGACACATATATACAATCATTTTGCTTTTAAGAAACAACCATTGTCTCACTTTACGTTAGTTTGATAACTCAAAGTATCGACCACACCCACCAATTAAGCTCTCTATCTCTCTCTCTCTCTCTCTCTCTATCTCTCTCTCTCTCTCTCTCTCTCTCTCTCTCTCTCTCTCTCTCTCTCTCTCTCTCTCTCTCTCTCTCTCTCTCTCTCTCTCTCTCTCTCAGCTGCTTTGTAATAATATAAGCATGCCCCAATTTACTGTTTCATTTCGGTTATTTAACAAATATTTTATTAGTAAACTTTGAAGTTTCATGAGTGGGTCTCCCACATAAGTATTGCTTACGTCAGAACTATTTAATTTCAGTGTCCCTGCAACATTGTTAATAATAACTTGAAATATATTCTTAGTTGAGAGTGAGAATAACATTGATATCCTATGTCAGCAACTGGGAGTTCCATAGTCGGTAAGATTACAAGAACATTTTGTTCAGTCTTTCGAAAAAGCTATCTTCGCGTAGAGGTAAATTTGAAGACATCCTTCGGTTTTGATAAGTTCTCTCTCTCTCTCTCTCTCTCTCTCTCTCTCTCTCTCTCTCTCTCTCTCTCTCTCTCTCTCTCTCTCTCTCTCTCTCTCTCTCTCTCTCTCTCTCTCTCTACTAAATACAGGAAAGCCGTAAGCATCAAATCCATTAAGATATTAAATATTCGGAAGTGTATCCCAAGATATGTTATTTGTAAGTTCAGATTTAAGTCAGCTCAGCACATGCACTTACACAGAAGTAAGTGGTTGGTAGAATAAAGGCTTAATTTTGATCTTTAAAGGACTCTATACCACCAATGCATTGAAATTCAGTTTAAATTAATGTAGGAAATTACCGTGATAAAAGCCTAAGTAGAAACATGGCTCTTTATTTAGATTTTTAGAAAAATATTCTTGGGACACCCTTTATAAAAACGATTTTTGTATGCAAATCTCGTTTTTTTTTTTTCTCATATTCCATTAATGTCTGTATAATGACCTAATTATCTCATTAGTATTGACTTAACTCTTACCATAAGTGTGTGTGTAGGGGGAGGTTTGTCCTGGCCTGTTTTTTCGACCAACCAGACAGAACTGGTTTTCTGCATATTTGTTCTTAGTCTAAAAGGTTGGACCTACTCGTTGTCAGTGAACTTTCAAAAAAGTCCGTTTATAATCTGAAAATGGGAAGCCTTATTCAGTCATTAATACCAACAGTCTTCATTTAGTATTATGACAAACGGTTGTATTTATTTTGCATGAATTAATTTTGCTACCAAGTGATGTAATGATTACCTTCAGGGAGAAATTACTGGCGATATTTTGATGAAAAAAAAAAAAACCTTAGTTTCTCATACATTTGGTTCCATTAAGGAACTTTACTTAAAGGGCTGTTTCTTTTTTTTTTATGGCCCTGTCACATTCAGAGGACACCTACGCCCTGCAGAGATTAAAAGGTCAGTTTATCGTGTACAATCTAAGGTATTTTGCATATCACACAGTTCGTGTTTATTGTCAAATGCTTTCGTTTTCAAGCTGAGGTACTATTTAGGTTTAGTATTTATCCTCGCCTTATTTGCAATGACATATTTACTATTAGTTTTCATGTGTTGGTTCTGGCAGAATATTAATAAGTTAAGACGAATTTCTTGTGTAATTCTGATATTTGAGAAAATATTCTTATGAAAGCATTTATTGATATGCCTTATGTATTGAACCGTCATCAATATTTTCCTATCATTCACTAGTGGGCAGGCGTAATCAAAGCATAAGTTAGTAACAAAACTCTTACTGTAACTGGGGCGGGGTGTCCCTAGTCTGTTTTTCGACCAGTCAGGCAAAAGTGGTTTTCAACGCAGGCCTATTTGCTCTTCGTTAAGAAGACGGGACTACTCATTGTCAGCTATTTTTTTTTTTTAGATCAGTTTGTAATCTGAAAATAGGAAGTCTTATTTATTTTAACAGGTAATAAGTTATATTTGTTTTGAATGCATTAAGTTTTGAATTGATAAACGATGAATAGTTTCATGTAGAAATTTACGAAGGCAATATCATTTTGATGAAATAAAGCTGGTTATTAGTGATGCACAAGATTGCATAAAGCATCAATACTGTCTTTGATACTTCGTGGACGAAGCAACTTGAATAGAAGGCTTGACTATAAACTCTATTGATTTTTGCCTTTTCATAGCTTAAGGGCAAATTATCCTCAAATACATCGAGGGAGATATAATTTGCTGTATCTTCGGTCAAGTGAGTTCAATTGTCTTAACGCTGTGTGCAGGTTAGGTAACATAAGGTTTTGATGAGAACTAGAGTTCTATGAGCCTGGTGTGGACCATATCAATTATTAGCATCTTTGTGACCTCATGATTAATCATGTTTTGTCTAACAGGGCTCTAATAAACGTGATTGTTCTAACGCCTTTGTGTTGGCTATTTTGCGGTTGCTTTGCTTGGCTTATGAACGTGGCCCTTTAGTGTAAAGCAGTGATAGGCTTGGAATTTCTGATTAGCAGATTAAATCTCTCTCTCTCTCTCTCTCTCTCTCTCTCTCTCTCTCTCTCTCTCTCTCTCTCTCTCTCTCTCTCTCTCTCTCTCTCTCTCAGAAAATAGAAAATACTTGGAATATACTTCCAGCGGATGTAGTAAACAGTAACACAGTCAACGAGTTCAAGAATAAGTTAGACAAGATCATAACAACTTTCTAAAGGCTTAAACTAAATCGCCCTACCGAAGAGCAAATGGAGTCTCCAGGGATCGACTAAAAAGTCTTTTGAGACATCCGAAATCCTTGTAACTCCTTGAAACTCTCGCTCGTGCATTCTGTTACCTTTCAACACACCGAAGTGAGCTCCTCATGACTACTTATCTCAAAATTACCCTTTTCTAAGAATTTGCTATGGTGACCCCCTTTAGGTGTTCTACTAGTAATCCTTCCAGCCATGTGGATTTAAATCCATTTTGCAGTCGATATCCTTCAGTCCTACTGGTGGTTTATTTCCCCGATTTCAAATGGTCCAAAATATACCATTTAGTTTTCTATACAGTTTTCGGCTATACTGGTTCATTAATTATGTAGTTAAGATCCATTTGTCTAAAGCTGTTGATCCTGAGAGAGAGAGAGAGAGAGAGAAAGAGAGAGAGAGAGAGGGGGGGAGGGCCGGTTAACGTTTACTTGCATGAAGGAATTATTGTGAAGCTTTGTTGCCTCTCTCAGAGAGAGAGGCAACAAGGCTTCACAATAATTCTTTCAGGCAAATAAACGTTAACCGCCCCCCCCCCCCTCTCTCTCTCTCTCTCAGTATTTGTGAAAGGGAAATATTTTTGGAAGAGATTAATTATGAATCAAATAATTTACATATATTATATAAATTAACAGTCGTGAAAAAATTGTTTATTGTTACCCCAAATTTAGCGTATGTGTTCTTAATAGGCCTCACGTTTATTGAATTGTGCTACGACCTTTTTATTCATTTATTTACTAAGTGTAATAGCTCGAAGCAAATATACATAGTTTGCTTAACCATACTGATACATTAGGTTACATACTTTACTTCAAGGGCTGTTTTCATGGTCCTATCACACAGAGGAACACTAGAGCCCTGCAGGACCTACAAGATTTGTTTGTCATATACATTATTAGGTATTTAGAGTATCATACGTCGTATTCCGTGTTTGTTAAATCCACATATTATTGAAGCACTCGGGAAACGAAAAAGTCTTCAGCTTCTTTTTGAAATCCTTAATATCTTCAGTCTTTCGAATGTATAGTGGGAGCTTATTGTATAGTCATGGGACCGCTTATTTGAAAGCTGTAGAATCTACAGTTAAAGTTTAAAGGTTTAAATGCCGATCATGAATGGCAGAGGCTAGGGACAGTGGCATTGCCCTATCGAGCAGGACAATGCCCTAGAGACTAACGATATGTACTTATGATCAGCGCCCAAGCCCCTCTCCACCCAAGCTAGGACCAGAGAGCTGATGACTCACCAGATAGACCTATAGGCTTCCCCAAACCCCCTATCCTTAGCTCACAAAGATGGTGAGGCTGCAGCGACCAAACGAAATTGACATGTATCTTGGTTCCATTAACTCGAAACTATCTGTAATTATTCTCGAGTCAGCACAATTTGTTGGCTGCACAATATGTGGCAATTCTCTCAGATATTTTGGACGTCCGGTTCTGATAACTTAATGAGTCATTGCACAGACTCTATTCCAGCTTTAATAGGCAGTCAATGTTATTCAATAAGTATAAGAGTGATCTTTTCTCGAGGTGGGACACCTTTTTATCAATCATGCTGCTGTGTTAATGATGTTTTGTAATATCTTAAGTTGTCATTTGAGATCGTAACAGAGCGAGTTTCAATAGTCAATTCCTGAATTAACATAGGCCTTATCATAGTCTGCTTGCCTTACTTCTGGAGTGAGGTCATTATGACGTCATTATGACGTCATTATAACGTCATTATAACATAACACAGAAAATGGCAAGTGGACTTGTCCAGTGTAGTTCAATACCAGGGAAGCCGGACAATCGTTTAGCGGTTGTCCAAAGTTATTTCGGTTTGGTTTTGGAAAGAGACAGATTCGACCGGCGTTGTCCTTATTAGCCGAACTTACAACTGAAGGTAAAGTTTATTTGATTTTTGGATCTCTTGAAGGTCCCTCACCCCAAATTTTCTCACCTGAAGATCCACAACCCTGAGAGAGAGGATCTTTAGGTGATAGTTTAAAGATTAATAAAAACAATCATAAAATCAAAGTAATCTATTGAAACGTACGATAATACCCAAAATGTGGATATGGATATTGTGCAACGATATGTTCACATAACTTCTCAATGTCACATGAATTACTGCAGGGATGAGTTTACCAATTCTTGCAGCCACGCATTGGCTTTATATAGCATGATATATCGATTGCATTAGTAATCCCAGAACCGCCTAACGTTACTAGATTTGCTTAGAAGTATGAAACACACACTTCCCACCAAAAAGCTGCTGTAGTCAATCGTAGTTTTTTTCCCAGATAGGTTTACTTGAAGTCTTGTTGTTGTTCCTCCAATTCGTTCACTCTAGGGATACATGTTATGAAATATGAACCCACTTCTGCAGTTACAGTCTATAACTATAATTATTCTACTGTAGTATAACAATCTTTGTTATTTGTTAAATTTTACTTGAATTTTAACTAGTAAAGAAAGGCAAAATCTCTTCAGCTGGTATGTTCCTGTGTACTAGTTCCCTGTCATTTGTGGCCAATAGTTTGAGGTGTGTTGTTTTTTGAAAATTTGATTAATACAACCAATGAATTGTGACTTGTTCAACAAATAAACCTCGTATTTGTTCGGGCTATCGTGGATATCTTGTAACTAGTTTTTTTATACGCCTTTTAGTAAACTCAGCTGTTGACATTGGATAGTCAACTAGTAATGAGTGTCTTGAGTTTGGAAAGTCTCTCTAACAATTTTGGGAAAATTTTAGCCTAGAACAAAAATAGGCAAAAGTAAAAATGTTGCTAAAATGTCCTTTTTAATTCTTTCCAGATTTGTACTCTAGTGACACTGAGGACTGGAAGAGGACACAAAGGCTGTCATGCAACAAGTTGAGAAATTGCAAGATTTTGAATCTTTTGTCTTCTGTATGATCAGTGTTTCCTCCCCACTGTCACCTATGGGGCCAAAACTTGGAATCTAACAGAAAAGCTTTCCCTTAAATTACGAACAATGCAGAGGGCACATGAGAGAATTATGCTAAATCTAACATGAAGGATAGAAAAACAGCTAAATGGATACGTCAAAACACTAAAGTAATGGATATCCTTGAAACCATTAGCAGGCTCAAATGGAACTGGACAGGGCACATTGCCAGGATGACAGACAACCGATGGACATCACGAACAACCTTCTGGACACCCCGAGGATACACAAGAAACCGAGGAAGACAAAAACCCGCTGGCGAGATGACTTAGACCAACATAAGCAACAGTGGCACAGAATAGCTTGGGATAGAAGTCTGTGTAGGAACCTTGGGAAGGCCTACATCCAACAAAGGACTTTTGAAGGCTGAAATGATGATGATACAAGTTAAGTATGACGTCATCAAAGATGAACTGATGCTATAAACTTCGCTTTAATAGTGAAATTTTTTTTAGGTCCTATGCTTTTTAGAAGACAGGTTAGTTTGGGGCATTTGGTGCAGAACAGAACAATATTAGATTATGTTGCGTAAATAGCAGATATCTAAGATCTTAGTGTTTTTTAGAAATTTGTTTTTCTTTCAGTGAGAGTTTTTGTTCTTAATTTGAAACTGGAGTGATAAGGCCTCATAGGATTCACTTAAGCTGTGTTGATCAAACTATCATGAATTTGTTTTAATTCTTTTGATTAATTCCCGTAGTTGCAAAGATTTGATTAAATCGATGCATATTTTTTTTTTGTAAAAAGAAAGATTTAAATGCAATTATAGTTTAAATCGAGATTTCCATTTAAACATCAAATAATAGTCACCTACTGATTTTGGACAACAAAACTTGAGTTTAATTGTTTTTTGGCAAAATCATTTTAGGATAAATTAGTTAAGTACAATGACTCTTTATATAGTTTATATATGACATATCAGTTTTGACGTTACTTTTTTTAGAATGATTTATTGTTAATTTGTTTTCATCATTTATTTATTTCCTTTCCTCACTGGGCTATTTTTCCCTATTGGAGCCCCTGGGATTATAACATGTTGCTTTTCCAACTAGGGTTGTAGCTTGGCTACTAAATAATAATAATAATAATAATAATAATAATAATAATAATAATAATAATAATAATAATAATAATAATAATAATAATAATAATAATAATAATAATAAGCAAAAGCAAAAAAATCTGTTGAAATGTCCTGTTCAATTCTTTCTACATTTGTGTTCCAGTTTGCTTGGTATGGATAATTGGTATTCATATGACTCTGTAGACCAAATGACGAGCAGCCAGACGCTGTTGTTCCCCAAGTAGAGAAATTGCCTCCTGTCTTCTGCATGAGCCGAGTTAAGTATGACATCTTCAGTTATCTGATACTGTAAACTCCGTTTGCTTTTTAGAAACAAGATTAGATTTTTTTGCCATTTAGTACTCGGGTGAAGTTGCACGAGGACAGAGATGGAATGTTAAAGGTTTAAAAGGTCACTCATGAATGGCAGAGGCAAGGGACAGTGACATTGCCCTAGCAATCAGGACAATGCCCTAGAGACTGACCATATATCAGATGATCAGCGCCCAAGCTTCCTCTCCACCCAAGCTTCCTCTTCACCCAAGCTTCCTCTCCACCCAAGCTAGGACCAGGAAGGGCCAGGCAAATGGCTGCTGATGACTCAGCAGATAGACATATAGGCTCCCCCAAACCCCCCAACCTTAGCTCACAAGGATGGTAAGGATGCAGACACTAATGGCACTAATGAGTCTGAGCGGGACTCGAACCCCCGACTGGTAAACACCAGGCAGAGACGTTACCAATCAGGCCACAGCAACCTATAGACTGAGTAAATATCTGATATTGAAGATTTCGTATTTCTTGATATTGGTTTTCCCATTGTATGAGAATATTCTTTTTAGGAAATGGAGTCTTTAGATTAAAATTTAAGTGATAGGATTCACTCAAACTGTATAAGAACAAACATTCATACATTGGTTTTTTTTTCTCAATGATTTTTCTTTTTCATAAATCCCTTTAGTTAAAAAGCTTAGATTAAATTCATGTTTCTTTTTATTATCCTTAAAATAAATGGTTTTAAACTCAAATAGCCTAAGTTTAGAGTTTAGTTTTATACCTCTGTTTAGGTGTGAAATAAGTCAGCTACTTTAGATAAACGTTTAGATAAAAAAGAAAATCAAATCAACTCTCAATTTTTTTTTTTTTTTTTTTTTTTTTTTTTTTTTTTTTTTTGCAAAAGTGTTCAGGTTAGTGTATGTGTGAAGCTGTAAATCAGTTAACAAGTTGAATTCTTATTGTAAGTGGGTAGTGATATCAGTGCCCCATGTGTGGTGCGCTGTAGATGCTAATTCAACTTAGTTTAATTTTTTTTAGCAAAGGATTTTCTACTCATATTTTTGAGAATTTACTGTTGAGAACTTGACATAGAAACTCTAGTACATTTTATTAGTTCTTAAGATATCCTAGATTTTTTGGGGGGTCCTGAAATATTCTAATTTCTTCACCAAATTATCAAAATATTTTGGTCTTTTAGAATATTATAGTTTTTGTTGCTTACGTCATCCTAATCAATTTGGAGCTTGGAATATCTTGCTTTTGGGTGCTTAAAATATCCTACTTTTGGGTGCTTAAAATATCCTACTTTTGGGTGCTTAAAATATCCTACTTTTGGGTGCTTAAAATATCCTACTTTTGGGTGCTTAAAATTTCCTCCTCCTGGGGGCTTGAAATATCCTACTTTTGGGGCTTATAATATCCTACTTTTTGGGGACTTGAAATATCCTACTTTTTGGGGACTTGAAATATCCTACTTTGGGGGCTTAAGATATCTTAATTTTTTTTTCGATTGAAGTGATTTATTGAACATATATTATTGCTAGAAAAATTACTAAAAACTGTACTAAATTTGTTATAAATCTTGATTAGTAATTTTCTGCGAGTTCCTATTAACACTTTCGTCTTTCAGGTTAATGTGGCCTTCTCCTGGGATGCTTCAAACAATTTAACAAAAAGGATGATGCAAATCAAGGACAATCCTGGATCAGTCAACTCTCCTGGTAAAATTCTTCAGTGGGAGAAGATCAAGTGGAACTTCTAGAACACATTTTGGGGCATTTGTAGGAATGCCTCTATTTAAATTAGTTTTTAAAAATAAGAATTTAAGTATCTAGTTCAAGTATGAAGCCTTGGACAATGTGCAAAGTTATATTGTTAGCCTACTAATTTACCTAAATTCTTTCATTTTCAGTTTCATGAATTTAGTTTTTATAATTAAATTCCCATTAGTGATTGTTTTAATGAATAGGTGGTGACTTAAATTTGGTTGTGAATCAATTTAGGCCTTTTTAAAACAGTGTCAATAGCCAAGTTTGCAATCTTGCGTAAGGTAGGAGTTAATTCAGGTAGGAGTTAATTCAGGTAGGAGTTATTTAGAAGTTCTTTGATGTAGGAGTTCTTCCAGGTAGAAGGTGAGCTATTTCAAGTAGCAGTCATTTCAGGTACAAGTTCTTTCAGTAGAGGACAGGCTACTTCAGGTAGATGCTGGGATATTTCAGGTAGGAGTTATTTCAGGTAGGAGTTATTTCAAGTAGGAGTTATTTCAGGTAGGAGTTTTTTTCAGGTAGGAGTTTTTTCAGTAGAAGGCAGGCTATTTCAATTAGATGCTGGGATATTTCAGGTAGGAGCTATTTCAGGTAGGAGTAATTTCAGGTAGGAGTAATTTCAGGTAGGAGTAATTTTAGGTAGGAGTTCTTTCAGGTAGGAGTTCTTTCAGTAGAGGGTAAGCTATTTCAGGTAGATGCTGGGATGTTTCAGGTAGGAGTTATTTCAGGTAGGAGTTATTTCAGGTAGGAGTTATTTCAGGTAGGAGTTTTTTTTTAGGTAGGGGATTTTTTTAGGTAGGAGTTATTTCAGGTAGGAGTTATTTCAGGTAGGAGTTATTTCAGGTAGGATTTTTTTTTTCAGGTAGAAGGCAGGCTATTTCAGTTAGATGCTGGGATGTTTCAGGTAGTTATTTCAGGTACGACATATTTCTCGTTGAGGCTGGATATGTCAAGTAGGAGTTTTTTTCAGGTAGGAGTTTTTTCAGGTAGGATTTTTTTTCAGGTAGGAGTTATTTCTCGAAGTTAGAATATATCAAATAGGAGTTATTTCAGGTAGGAGTTTTATCAGTAGAAGGCAGGCTATTTCAGTTAGATGTTGGGATGTTTCAGTTAGGAGTTATTTAAGGTAGGAGTTATTTCAGGTACTAGTTATTTCTCGTAGAGGCTGGGATATGTCAAGTAGGAGTTATTTCAGGTAGGAGTTCTTTCAGTAGAGGGTAAGCTATTTCAGGTAGATGTTGGAATATTTCAGGTTGGGGTAATTTCAGGTAAGAGTAATTTCAGGTAGGATTTCTTTCAGGTAGAGGCTGGGATATGTCATGTAGGAGTTCTTCTAGCTAGGAGTTCTTTCAAGTAGTGTGTGGGCTGTTTCAGGTAGGAGTTCTCTCTGGTAGAGGGTGGGATATTCCAGATAGAGGCTGGGCTGTTTAGATTAAATTTTAGTCAAGTGATATCTTCAGAATTTATATACTTGATCCAATGGAATGGGACATGTTATTGTATTAGGAATTAATAGGTTTTATAAGACTACTGATTTATCCGGTGCCAAAACTTTCAGTTGAGAGAAATGAGGTTTTAATTTACATAGTTAATTTATTGGTTGTCATTTAAATTGAACTGCTTTAAATGCTTATTTCAAGGTGTGTTCGTGTTTAGCCTTTTCAATTTTTCTTTCTGTCCTATAAGCTTAAGGTTCCTTAACACAAAACTTTCAAGTTTCAATAGTTTACCTTGGATAGTTGATCTCCCACATTGTATCTTAAATTCTATAAAGGATAATAACTAATAACTTTATTAGAAGCTATCTAAAGTTTAAATACACTATTGGTCCTATATTTAAAAATTCTAGAGTAAATATTTTGATGTCTCTAATTAGTAAAAAATCTTATCCAACTTTTTATTCTTAATTTTGTAAGATTTAGTATTTGATGAAATGTCCATCCTACATCCCCTTGTTATAAATCCAAAGTCTCTCTCTCTCTCTCTCTCTCTCTCTCTCTCTCTCTCTCTCTCTCAATATAGTGTCTAGAGTAGTTTATAGATGATTCTAGGAGTATACTTTGAATGGAATAAAAAGGTATATAATATAGGTAAAAGAAAAGGTTACTGTACATTTCTTTCAGTTTTGAATTAGATATTGTTAGAGGAGCTTAGATTTAAGGTTAAGAAAGATGGTTCTAAAACTTTGTGCTTTTGGGAAGGTCGGAGGGCTGATTTGTTCAGTATAGATTTAAATACTAAGAATTAAAGTAGGATTTGAACATTGCTGGATAATACTGAATAGTAAATAGTTTTAAGTGATCATAGGTAGACGAGATGATTAGGAGGGCTTTGGTTTGAAAGGGCTATGAGGACTTCAGTGTGAAATGGCGAGGAAGGCTTTGGTGTGAAATGGCTAGGAGAGCCTTGGTCACTGTGAAATGGCTTGGAAGACTGGTGTGAAATGGCTTGGAAGACTGGTTTGATATGGCTAGGAGGCTTTTGGTATGTGTAATGGCTAGGAGTGTGGTGTGAAATGGCTTGGAAGACTGGTGTGAAATGGCTAGGAGGCCTTTGGGCACTGTGAAATGGCTAGGAGTGTGGTGTAAAATGGCTTGGAAGCCTTTGGTCATTGTGAAATGGCTAGGAGTGTGGTGTGAAATGGCTTGGAAGACTAGTGTGAAAGGGCTAGGAGGCCTTTGGGCACTATGAAATGACTAGGAGTGTGGTGAAAAATGGCCAGGAGACCTTTGGGCACTGTGAAATGGCTAGGAGTGTGGTGTGAAAGAGCTTGGAAGACTAAAAGGAAGTGGCTAGGAGGCAATGGGTTACTGTGAAATGGCTTGGAAGACCGGTGTGAAAGGGCTAGAAGGCCTTTAGTCACTGAGAAATGGCTAGGAGTGTGGTGTGAAAGAGCTTGGAAGACTAAAGTGAAATGGCTAGTAGGCAATGGGTTACTGTGAAATGGCTAGGAAGACTTTGATGTGAAATGGCTAGTAGTGCTAGGAGTGTGATGGCTAGTATGTGAGTGTGTGAAATGGTAGGGCTTTGGCTAATATTAGTGATATTCCTCATCTTCTCTTAAGCTACATGAACATACCTTGAAATTAACGTTGAATTTTGAAAATGACGCAGATTGTTCACTCTAATACTTAACTAAAGTTTCAGAACTCCCATTCCCCTCCTTGATCCTACCCTCTCCCAATTTGGAAAGATTTAAAAAAAGAAAGGGAACGTTCATATGACTGAGCCTCCCTCCCCATCTGTCCCCCTCCCTCTTCTAGTATCAGTACTTGCCATATTCCTGACCACTGAAAGGCCAGAGGACCCATGAAGTATATATCTTGCTTTTGACTGGAACCACTGTTCATTTAGACTGTTTATGAGCTTCTCATGTACGGAACTCGTTCATTCTTTTGCTGGTTTAACGAGAGAAGGAGACTGTTAACTTGGTTATGTTGTATTGTCAAAATGCTAGACTGTGTGCTATGGTGAACATGTTCAGTCCAATTTGATTTCACTGAAATCTTGTCAGGGTAGATTCTGTCTTGTCAATTCTAGTCATGATTAATAATTCAGTCTTGTTAAAGGATCTTTAAAGCCTCAAATGATTTTTAAATTTTTTGATGTTTTATACTTTTAAAAATTTTTGAAATTTAGTTTAAAACTTTTTAAAAATCTTTAATCTTGAATTGTAGGAGATTGTAATGTCATATTGAATAGGTTTCTGTTATGTATACAATATAATGTAGTTTCAAACTAAATCAAATTTGTCATGTATTGTGTAAATTGAGTTGAGAACAAATTTCTGTCAAGAGAGTGACTTAAAATGCCCAAGAATGTTTGAGTTTTCAATGTTAATGTAAAATTAGTAACTGTAATGTTTCAATTTTATATGTCAATGAAAATCAAAAGGTTGGAAATAATTAATTTAGTTTTAAACTTAAAAAAGTGTTGACATTTTCAAGTCTTGCATCCCAGTGCTTTCCATTACACTGAGATACCCGAGCTCTCTGAAAAGGTGTCCAGCTGGGATTATAAATGTCCCAAGATATCTGATTCCTACTGTTTCTGTTCATGACATAAAGGAGGGATAAAGAACTGCTGTAGTCATTTTAGAAGAAGTGTGTAATACATTCTTGAGTATATTGTTGTTGGTATAGTTTGTTAGCTTTTGTGGTTGGAAGTTACTGCCAATGTTGATTAGGAGAATTAAGCCATTAATAAAGTCCTTGTTTGTGTAATTCAGGATCAGGTAACCTAGTTTAGGGGATGTTTATACAAAGTTGAATCATATGGCTTCAATAACATTGAGTTTAATCTGCTCTTGGTTATGTCTAAGATTTATGCATGATTTGGCAAAGGGGTCCAAACTGAAGTTTGACTTTTTGAAATTAGATTTTATGTACGTCTGTTATTACTGATGTACAGGAATGTATCTTGTGTAGTAATTTACAAAAAGTACCTGCAATGAAGTTATCTTCTTCTTTTTATGTAAGGAAACATTACAATTTGGAAAATTTAGAAAAAATCTGATAAGCCTCTGAAGCTTGTACAAAGTTTCAATTCAGAGCATTGGTGTTATATTATAATAAACTATATAACTCGCCAATTTCTTTTAATTTTAATGACACTTGAGATTTGACTTGACAGTTTAAGTTGTTTACGTCTAATGCGATTATAAGTTCTACGCTAATCTTTCCAGACCACTAAAGCCAAAAACTGGTAAATTAACTAAAAGCTTTGATAAACTCTCATCTGCTTATACTAAAGTTCCTTACGTTTAAATGCTAATATACTTAAATTAACGTCACAAACTATTGATTTTTTGTGAGTGAAACTTTACGTTTATATTGAGTAAATTTATAGTAACTTAAGGTAATGTAAAACTAGACGTATGTCTAATAATCTTCAAAGCACTTTATCAGAATTTATGTAAGTACTATAAGAAAAAATCCTGAAAAAATCAGTTTTTTAGCGATTTTAATGTCTTGAAGATTTCGTGTACCCAGCGTTTCAATTACATATCAATTGGCCACTTATTCTTTATTTGGTATTTGCAACTTTTTCGACTTATGTTGAGCGTTTCAATATTTTCATATAGATGTGAAGTACAGAAAACCTTTACTGAATTGCTTGGAAAGTCTTGAATTTCAATTGGTTGAATTAGATTGATTTAATACAGTAATCGGCGGAATTTTCTTCACCAAAAATTTAGTAAAGATTATTTAAGAGGAATTAGTTTTCTCAAAATAGATTACAGTACAATTTTTCAAATGTGCGCACTTGCATTAATTTTAATGTAGATCTTACTGTAATCTTAAAGTAACTTGATAGTACAGTACAAGAAAAAAGGTCAGTTTGTCACTATGTAACTACGCAAAAGTTTTTGAATGTAATTATCATGATTGTTTCATGACAGTAAGCTCTGAGAGTGCACCACTCACGTTGCTGCTCTGCCACTTAGGAATTAAATCTTCACATTGAATTCAGGAATTAATTGAAGCAGGACAATGCATTCCTTGTACATCTGTATATTTGTAACAAGCAATGAACGAGTGGTTGGATGATGTCTAGTGTAAGTGTTACGAGGAGGATCTAGTCCATAGAAAGGAGTTATAATTTCATACTTATGTATTCTTTAGTGAAAGTTAGTTTAATTGGGTGTTGATTTTAATAGATCTGTGTAAAAGTTATCTTAGACACTTAGATTAGTTTCTCTTGGGTTAAATTAAGGTTAGCAAGTGTCTATACCCTAGGTTAACAGCAAAAATTTAATCTAGATTTATATTAAATAATAGGAGATTGGGAGTTTGAATATTGAAATTAGGGTAAACTTTGTTTAGTAGGCAGCTCTTAAAGATTCATTTTATTTCACGAAGGACAATATGAGTTTTCTTTGCATAACTGGCCAAACGGGAATTTCAAATCGAAGCTTATTGAGAATAATCTAAATAATTCAGGTGCCTAAATTTATTTCATACTTGAATCGTAGGGTTTAAAGATTTTCGTTAATGAGTAATTGAAAACATATGAAAAATCAAATTCACTGGTTAATCAATTCAAAGTAATTTCAATTGTCTTTGCATGAAATTATTTGAGATTAAATCTAAAGATTTGTTTTCAATAGTAGCTTAATCAGTTGCTCACTTTACCAGCTTTTTGTATTATAACTGTTTTTATCTATAGATTGCCAAAATTAGATAACGTTATTTTAAAAATCTCTTATAATATCTTACGTGGCCACATTAAGATAAGGCGATAGGCAAAGTATTGAGTCTTAGATATGCAGTTGTAGAAATGTTATTTTTTTTAATATGAAGGACAAGCTTAAGGTTTTTTTCACACAATTCGTTTCTAAGGGACAAGTTTCAGTCTTGTGCTTTTGCCATAATCAAAGAAATTTACAAATAATACCTTATTGTATAAGATCCTTTATAATTCTGATTATTTCCAGAGTTTCTTTTGATAAAAGGAATTCATTCTTATGAAGGAATAAAGGCTTTAGTTCGTGCCATTGACATACAGACAATTTGCAAGGCTAGGATTATTTTTTTTTTTTCAAATCAAATTTCAATTATCTTCAGTATTCATGATAGTCCAAATGCAGATATTTTGGTTAGAAGCCAACCAGTTGGGCCACATCCAGAGTAACTGGAGATTTTCCAATATTCTTAACTTTACGAAGAATTTAACAGTTAAAGAGGAATATTATCATATTCATAGATTTTTTTACATTGCTAATAATCTTTTCAAACCATATAATGGCCTAATATCATTCAATTCCCTAAGTTTTATATTTGACATTAATTTTATAATGAATTTCTGATACTCAAATTGAAATTATATTTATTTCACTTAATACTTTTCAAAATAGCTAATTTAACAAATTTATTAAAAAAAAAAAATCTAACTATTAAGATCGTAAATACGAAGTTTATAATGCCAAAGATATTCCATTAAAGGTAGACTGACTTAAAAGTATTCATATAAAAGAGGATGATTCCGAATAATTCAAAATCTCCTTAAGCTTGTCCATAGTTTATGGTTTAATAAAAGATGTTCAAGAGCAGGTAATATCAATAGAATTTATTCAGGGCTGGGTAGTGTGTGTGTATGTATGTATGTATGTATGTATGTAGGTCTCATACTGTAGACTAATTTTCACCAAGTAGGCCTACTGATCGATTAGCAGGTGTTTCTGTATGAAAGGAATATATACTAGGCAATGTGACACTGAGGTAAAATATCTGTTTGGTCATTAGCAACAGCTTTGTAGGCAGGCCTACCGTTAGTTTAACGGGTTTTAATCTCTGTAGATAGGCCTACTGTTAGTTTAAGGGTTTTTCAGCTTTGTAGGTAGGCCTATTGTTAGTTTAAAGGGGGCTAGGCTTAGTAGGGAGGCCTATTGTTAGTTGAAAGGGTGCTACGCTTAGTAGGGAGGCCTACAGTTAGTTTAAGGGCTGTTCAGCTTTTTAGGTAGGCCTACTGTTGGTTTAAGGGTTATTCAGCTTTGTAGGGTGATCTACTGTTTGTTTAAGGGAAATCCAGCTTTGTAGGTAGGTTTACTGTTAGTTTTAAGGGTTTTCAGCTTTGTAGGTGTGCTTACTGTTAGTTTAAGAGTTATTAAGCTTTGTGGGCAGGCTTACAGTTAGTTTAAGGGGTGTTCAGCTTTGTATGTAGGCCCACTGTCAGTTTAAGGGGGTTTCAGCTTTGTAGGTAGGCCCGCCGTGAGTTTAAGGAGGTTTCAGCTTTGTATGTAGGCCCACTATTAGGATTAAGGGTTATTTAGCTTTTATCTCTCCACGTAGCTTTCAAAAGGGGTCATATTTGAGAATGTATTACGCATGGAACTGAATTGACTTTTGTGGTCCACGTGCAAGGTTAATGTGTACTTCGGTCCGATCTGCCTATCTGCTAGGAGGAGTAGTAAGGATAGTCAGGGCAGTGGTTTGCACGTGTCTTCTCCTTTACCCAACTCAATCCTGCACATGAAATGGGACGGATGAGAGATGCCTTTGGGCAGTTGTGGTTCCTGTCTGCTTTTGAGAGAGCAAAAGGTTTCTGGAGTAATCGATTGTGGTGGAATTGCACTATGAGACTGATGAGGTCTCCACTCCCTCAACCCATGTTTTCACGTAATGATAGTTTCTAAACGAAAATTTAATTTGAAAAGAAATTCCCTTGCTCTATCATTCCTTAAAGGTTCAGCCTTTAAAATGTAAAAATTTAAATTAGAATACTATAACATTATCTTGAAAAACCATAATATTCTTGGCATGTTTAATTCACAATCATTGCATTAATGTCTAAGATTTTCAATAAAACATTTCAAAAGAGAAGGAAATGGAAAGCATTCAAGGGCCTGGTGACTTTGTTCGTTCAAAAACAAAATGCCTAATTAATCTTTTGTTACCAGGTGGGAAGGGGTGGGCCTTGGTGGGCTTTCCATTTCCTTCTCTTTTTTTATTGAAAACTAACTAATTTACACAATCATGACGCTTGTAATCTCAAATTTTTAACTTCAAACTCATTCCAATGTTCAGAAAAATCAAAGATAACGTATTACTTTAGAATCCCATGTTATGGGATCTGAAATATTCGTTTTCTATGATTATCGTTGGTTGAGTTTGTTAGAAAACGGGGTTAAAGAATTTGATATAGTTTGTAATTGACTTTGTAGTGTATTCATATATATACTTAATAGCAATATTAAGTGTATTGAAACCTGTACTGTGTATGGCAAACAATCTTCTACAATAAAAAGACTTGATCGAAATCTATTTGTTTTTCTTAATTCATTGACTTAGAAATTAATGTAGTCGACTCTTAGTCGACTATGCTTAAATCCAAAGTTGAAGCAACTTATATACTTTAAAGATAACTAATTTCGAGGCTAAAATGAATTATCACAAGACTAGAGTTATCAGGAATGAATTTACTTCGAGAATTGGACTGAACACGAATGCCATATATCATAGTCCTCAATTTGATAATACTTCCATACCAAGAGACAGTATAGATTTCTCTCATTATCACCAGTGGCAGAGTGAACGAGCTCTTTACATAGGAAAGAAATAAACCAGTCTTATAATGAACACTTGTGGTTTATCATAGTTAAAAGCAAGATTTATACTTCATGAGGTCTCTTAAGTCTTTCTGAGGAGAGAGAGAATGTAAGGCAATTTACTGATACCAGAAGAGGGAGGGGGACGACTGGGGAGAACACTCAGTCATATGAACGTTAGACTAAGGAAAACACTCCAGATGACTGAAATTTTTATATTTTTTTATCTATTTTGTTTAATATGGTTGTAATGGTAATGAAAATAAATAAGTTTTGTGTAAGTTTTTATTTCTTTTATTCACACCAGTTTAGTTTCATAAATTATACATTATAATCAATTTTACAAAATTATTCAAAGTTTTACTGCTCTCCTATACATTATATTACTGTATCTTCTATTTATGGAGTACTACTGTATCTTCTATTTCTACATTATTACTGTATCTTCTGTTTATAAATTTTTACTGTATTATGTAATTTTGATCAGAAAATACAGCTGTTTTAACAATGAAAAACGCAGAAAAATCATTAGCCATATAGAGTGCAAGAGACTTGTAATTGTAAAGTAAAATACATTATAGAAGACATCTTAAGACATTCAAGGCTAAGCCATGGATTTTTTTTTTATGTCTTCTATAACGTTTTTTATACCTTACGATTATAGGTCTCTTGCATTTTACATGGTCAGGGTCTTTTCTGCGTTTTCATTGTTAAAACAGCTGTATTTTCTGATCAAAATTACATAATACAGTAAAAATTCATAAGCAGAAGATACAGTGGTAATGTATGACTAGAAGATACAATAGTGATGTATGAATAGAAGATACAGTAATAACGTATGGATAGAAATAGTAGTAATGCATAAATTGAAGATACAGTAAAAATGCATAAAAAGAAGATACAGTAGTAATGTATTAATAGAAGATACAGTACAGTAGCAATATATACACAAGTCAGAAGCAATGCATAAGCAGACAATACAATTTCAATATAAAAAGATTACTGATAAGTTGAAATATAACTTTACTATATATATAGAGTACAATTGCCATATAACGACCACTTGCCTGACTTATTTTCCTTGAATCTAAACCATCTTAGAAAGACATCAAAGTGCAAATGTAAACAATTCTGATCATGTTGATTCTAAGCAATGTCTGTATGATTTGGTTTCCACCACAAGGAAAATATGAGTTTTAAATCACTAGTATTTCAAGCACCGGTATTTTTAGAAATTACCTGATAGTGACATACTTCAAACCAGCAAGATATAAGCTCATCCCCTCACTTCGTATGCTTAAAGATCTTATTCAACCCTTCCTCCAAACAACTTAAAAATTTCGTGCAGTCATCAAGTTTATGAATATTGTCCACCAAAGGAAACAATCTGGAAGCTACCCTCTCCAATAAGATGAAATTTAAGTTATTTCTAAGAAAATTTCAATTTAAATCTAGAATATTTTATCAACGAAATAATTCCTCTAAATCTTTCTCAAAGACTACCAAGAGGTGTGTCTTAACTAGACTGCCTTTCTAGAATGAATCTACTCGTATAAACAATCCCCTTGAGTCTCATTAAAAGCTATACCTACGTCAATCACTATTACTTTCGTTATGAAAGCACAAATTATTCAAAAATTATTTCTAAATACACATTCCTTTAAACTTGTCCCTGAACTTCTCATCTTCAAATCCTGTCCTGATAAACATCTGCATTCTCTTTCCTATAATTCATATGGAGTCCCATTTAATAATAAAATTAATCATGATAAAATGTTTACCTATAAACCTGTCTTGATTATTTTACTTTAAACTAATAAACTTCTGTACTTTACCTTTTGCCATACCTCATTGACTCCATGACATTTCTCTTCTCTATTCCTTCAAAACCACTGAACCTTTTAAATAGGTTTCTAGTTTTATAGCAACTCTTTCCTTAAATCTTTCAATCAATACGCTCTTTGAGATTTTTGAACAAATAGTTCTTACATACATTCTTTACAAGACCTTAAATCCAACAACTATACTTAAGAATCTATAATTAATTTGAAAATATTTCCTAACACCTTTTATCTACCATTAATTTACAAATCAGTCCTAACTTCAAACCTTTTAAAAACTAAAGACTAACAATTTATTTCCAGATACCTAAACTGAAGCTTTAATTTTCCTTATGTCTTTCCATCAAGTTATTTGACCTACATTATATAATTAGTGATGTGAAGCGGATTAAAAGGTCATTACAAGTAATATAGGAATGAAGACATTGCTTAAAATCAGTTAGTTTTGCGCAAAACAGTAAGTCATTCTATGGCTTACTATCTAAAACTAATAACTCTAAGAACATCAAGTTTAGGACAATTTCTCAGCTATTTTGGACAAGGATCTTACATGTGACTGCTGTAATGTTCCACAAAGGATTTTTCTTTTAGAAATTTAATCAAGTTTCTATTGAAAGTAGAATTTGAGAAGAAAATAAGTGGAGAATGATGGATAAAAAATGACGTCTTAACTTTATTGAAATTAAAATACATTACATCCATTTTTTCTTCAACAGAACGGGAACTTACTGAAAACTTAAATTCTATGAGAGAGAGAGAGAGAGAGAGAGAGAGAGAGAGAGAGAGAGAGAGAGAGAGAGAGAGAGAGAGAGAGAGAGAGAGAAATTTAATAGTCAATTTCTAATCTAGTAATAGTAATTCAACAGATCTTCATCAAGTACTATCATGTATACAGGATTTCAAAATTGCTATGATAATTTTAAACAACTTTACTTTAATTCTCACTGGCTTCTGGCATTGCATTTCAAAACTTCTCAAAACAAGAACTATCTCAATCTTAATGTTATATTTTAAACTGTAAAATCCTAAATGAAAACCACTGAAGACAAATATTCATGCAGAAACTTAAGTCAATTTCTTAATGAATCAAATAGATGGATACGACAAGATTCTCTCTAGCAACTATTTAAATAAAAATAGCTATGGTATCAATTCTTGTACTACAGTATAGGGGTAGATAATATAAGATGAAATTCAGTAAGATTTTAGCCTATTCTGAATGACTTTCAACATGGGGACCAACTTCAACACCACGAACTCTCCACACATTAGTTAGGGCAACTAAAAGTTATCGAATAGAATGATAATGTAATATTAAAGAAATAAGCTAATTTCAAAATGCAAGAAGATACATTTAAACTTTAAGATAAACTATTAACCAAGTCTAAATGGGATGAGGTACGAAAGTAGAAGAATAGTTAAGGAATGGTCTGAAGTTATAGTTCAAATAATTTTAAACAAAGCATATAATAGGTTTCAGATGTTAGAGCATGGAAAACAAAGCTACTAACCGAGCAGTCACACGTACTGATAACTTGTTTAAAATAGTTACATAAATTCACAGATCATATTACTCCTTGACTTAACACTCCAGAACAGGAATGTCAAACTCAAATCCTTTCGAGGGCCAAATATGCACATGACTATGGTCTCGAGGACCATCAAGGATTAGGTAATTATTTATTGACAAGACTGAGATTAAAAGCTTTATGCAGGTCATCGTACTTTACCAAAACTACATTTTGGTTCATTTTAAAAGTTTATTTACATTTTCTCAGTTATAACAATTATAGCTAGTTGAAAAATCTAGTCATCTTGAGGGTACATTTGGCACATCGGCCTCAAGTTTGACATTTCTGTTCTAGAGAAAACTAACTTTAAATTGATAAAAAATATATGGGGGAATAATTTCAATTATCTTTATAGTAAATTTTCTATGATATGGAAGTCCCTATGACACTTTCAAAGAATACATTTAGTGATCAAATTAATTTTCATGACTAATCAAGGCTTTAAATTATTACACACATTTCTCTATAGTCAATTACTAACCTTTTACAAAATAATTACTTTTAAATACTGTAGCTTATATCATTCTTGTTCCTTGTAGGTTTGAACAACCTTAAAACCTCAAACTATTTCTTTGCTCTAAGGTTAATTTAACTTAAGAGGAATATTCAGATGGTCTTAAATTACAGAGAAGCTTAAATATCAGAACTTTAAATTCTTTCAAAGCTTAAAACGGAAAATACTCCAAATATTCATGCCATAAAAACATATTTTGAAAATTTTTGACCATATGAAGTACTAAGATATGACTTGATAAGGCTTAAAGAAATTAATCAAATTTTAAGACTAAAATGTGACTGGTCAAAAATAATTGCTCGGAGTGGAAATTCAATTCTTTTATGAATGATTTGAGATTGGACTAATCTAAGTAAATTTGGTCAAGAACAAGAAATATTTCGCCATAGACTTTTAAAAGGAAGTTGAAGATTCGGCTTGTTGATAGCAGCAGTTGTAGAGGATCCAGTAATTTTCCATTTTTCTTGAAGAATTCCTCTCTTCTTGCCATGGGTTCTTTAATCCTGTGAAAAGGAAATTGAAATATCAGTTTGACATATGAATGGTTATTTTTTCTACACTCAATTTTCTGGACACTAATACAGCTACAGATCTATAGCATAAATTGCCCACTTATTCCAATACAATAATCATTTGCACGAACCACTCAACAAATCTATCTATTTACCTGAAATAATAATACTAATTTCCTAATATCGCAATAGGGTCTGCCCCTCTCTTTAATTCTTCTCCTGTACTTCTCTTTCTCCCTATTGCCTTAATCTTTCCCATCCCGAGCACCTGCCTTTGAGCTCTAAACTGGATTGTATCCAGGGGTACTATTCCTTTCCCTATATTCCCCACTTCCCTATTCTTATTATTATTACCAAGGCACTTCCCCCAATTTTGGGGGGTAGCCGACATCAAACAAATGAAAAAAGGGGAACCTTTCCTTTCTCCACTCCTCCCAGCCTGACGAGGGATTCAGCCGAGTTTGGCTGGTACTGCTACTGCTCAACACATACCCCAAAGAAAGTCCTAAATCGTAGTAGTTTTAAATTTTCATCTAACCACAGAATTACTCCAATCATTATTACAACAAAACTCTTAAAACCTATACGTCAATCCCCAACAACATTTACTGTCCAAACCCACTGAATTACATCCTAAGATATAAAGCTGTTCAGCTTCATTGCATGGTTGAACTATGGATTCACCAACCCCAGATCTACATTCAGGGGATGGAATTGATGCAAAGAGAGTAGCATCATCTGCATATGCAACAAGCTTGTTTTCTATGGATTAGTATCTCTTGCCTAACCGTCACATTAATCCATTTGCGAATCTATCCTACATCAAGACATAAGCCTGTTCGAGTAAAAAACAAGGGACATCTATAATTTAAATCCAATGAACCTACAGCTACTCTATGTTAACATTTATATCTATCCAATGAATAATCTACCATAGATAAAGAGTATGACTAAGGTGTTACATCTTAAACACATGGTTTTAAAAGCCCACTGAATATAAACACTGTTTTCATTGGATAACCCATGCAGCAGCATCAAAATATTCAACCTGTCCTTCCATAACGCCTTGACTTTGTTACTCAATTAACCAAAAACCTTCCTACACTATTATAATAATAATAATAATAATAATAATAATAATAATAATAATAATAATAATAATAATAATAATAATAATAATAATAATAATAATAATTATTATTATTATTATTATTTTTATTATTATTATATTATTATTATCATTATTATTATTATTATTATTATTATTATTATTATTATTACTTACTTACTTACTTGCTAAGGTACAACTCTAGTTAGAAAAGCGGGATGCTATAAGCCCGAGGGCTCCACCAGGGAAAATAGCCCAGTGAGGAGAGTTAATAAGTTAATTACAAGAGAAGTAATTAACAAGCAGCTATGTGCATTGTGGACTACAGTATGTACATCGAAGACTTACTTTATATAAGTAATATTTATAGCAAAATTATATCTTATCTTTCTACGTCTTACTCATGTTCATGATCATGTTCATGATGTCAACATTGAAATTTAGTATTTATCTTGTTAGTTCTCTCAAGTCAATTATGATAAATACACCAATTCTGTTTAAGAATTCAATAAATTGAGCAATATTTAACCTATGGATCAAATGGAAACCATTATCTAATTCTCACATTTAAAATTAGGGAAATTTAGTTCTTCTATCGCCAGCATATTACCATACTACAAGAAACACAAACAATCGTGCCTTCTTATATTTGTTCGTTCACAATCAGAGTTCGTAAGCTGTCCAACTCTATCGTCTCTATGTTGTGAGGAGGGGGGGAAGGTTACATGTGAGGGGTAAATATACCAAACATATGCCGAATAACTACCTGTTCATAATTAGAATTTATCAAATAATTCAAAAAAAATCTTTCATCAGGTAACCTCAATATGTAATAAATGAAATAGTTAATTATTACATGTTTAAAACACATGACGTAATATGTCATTGTGGATGAAGATGCTAGCGTGAGATTTGCTGTAGTCATATAAAATCATAACAGGATGTACTTTGCATCCCTCGGCAATGTAACATTTTTCTGAAACGTCAACACAAATGCATACCGTGTGAAAGATTGTGTCGTCACCGGATGTAGGTGTCTTCCGAGAGACGAATGTGTTTAAATGCTGAGACAACTAAGCATACGATATCTGTGATATCGATAATTTAGGCAGTTCATATCTATACTTCACCTGAATTGGTCATCCGACCAAACCAGCTACACTCCTGTGATGGAGATGTTTAACACTGTTGTTTTTAGAGAATAAACCATTTTAAAGTTACAAAGATGAACTTTATTTCAAGACTTAACATCTCAAACAACACATACTCAATGTGTGCTTATAACAGTAGCACACTAATAAATGGTGGCAGCGCTTAAACTCTAAGAATCAGAGAAAGATCTTCAAGAAATTAATAATAATACTCTAAGAATTAGAGGAAGATCTTCAAGAAATCAAAAATAAAGCTGTAAAAACCAGAGAAAGATCTTCAAGAAATCAACGTTAATGAATCTACAATTTTGACTAAGTAACATAGTCCATCGAAATCTACAACATTTGATGAATGTTATACATACAAACTGATGAGCTGGATCTTCAATCAACATCCTAGGAAACCCAAGGACTGACGTTCAACATTTACAAAACATATCCAGGAAGCACTACATTCAACGGAAACTCGGACGATACATCGCTAACAAACATCAAGAGAGAGAGAGGATGTGACGACATCACACAGAACCATATATAAGCTAAGTACAATTTTCAAATTCATTTCAGTTTGGGCAGTGAAGTGTAGTTATCACGAGTCGTTATTCGATTATTACTGGGGTGAGTGGTTTGCTAATCTTTTATTTTCCTTTCATTAAAGGAAACTGTGTTCAACTCCGAATTCTCATCTAGAATTTTTTCTCTTTTTGTGCTAATTCCCTTTTCTTTCAGAAATTTACGGGAAATATCTTTGTGTTCCGTTTTCTTTCAGAAATTCTCGGGAAATGTCTTGGGATTAGTAACATTGTTTTGGGGAATTTTATTATAATCTTTGTCAGTGGGTACTTATGCGTTTACGCAGTGGACGTCTGTATTTATATAGATATTTTGATAGAATTGCAAGGGGTCAAAGAGATAGGAAAAGAAATACAGCAGTCATGACGCCCCCTGTGAGCCCCACCCCTGGACCTAGTGGTGTAGGACAGATTAATCCTCTCCCAATTGTGACGCTTGTAAATGCCAGGTCTGCAATCCTTCCTTTTCAGGGTCGAGTTAATGGGTTCTTGCCTCAAAATGTGGAGTCATGGATTTCATTCGTCGATGCCCATTTAAATGCCAAACAAATCGTAGACCCTTTTGTACAATTACAAGAAGCTAAAAGTTTTATAGATTTTTCTAAGGGGGATGCGAGTGCGTATTTAAGAGGTGTTTCAATTCAAGAAGTAGTTACCTGGGATGATTTCAAAGTTAGGTTACGCGCGGTCTATGGGGGTGAAGAAGCCTTGGATGTAGTATTAACGTTAAGAAATACACTTAATCAAGCCACTATGAATCGGCCTAATGTTATTGAGAGAGCAGCTCTCATAGCTGATAGGCTTAATGAATATCAGGATATTTTAGGTAATTCCACTTGGGTTACTAGAGATAACATCTCCGTGAAAGATTTTTTACGATTAATGTATTTAACTTGCATGACACTTATGTTGCCTGAAGCTTTAGTGCGGTGTTTTGATGAAAAGTTAACGCCTGCAAGTACGGAATTGGATGTATATAAACAGATAAAAAAACACATGGCTAAGTGTCCAGATCTCGATCCCGTGTTAACTCAAGTTTTTGCAAAGAATGAAACAAAGCCACAAACAGTGAACGTAGTTAATAATAGTCAAGTAGCGGGAATGACGTGTTATAATTGCAAACGTTAAGGTCACTTAAGCGCGAACTGCAGAACGAAATTCTGCTCGATACATAATAGTTCGACACATTCATACAGTTAGTGTTACTCGCGTAAGACACAACAGAATCCCAGAAATACACAGTCAATTCCACAGTCAGTTCCATATGGAAATAAAAAGAAAAATCCTCATTTTAACAATAAGAAGAAACCACCAAATGTCAATGCAGTTCAGAGTCCGAAGCAAACAAACACTTCTTCGAATATCGCTGAGCCTGGGTCGTCAAACCAGACCTCACAAGGTCAGACTAATTTTCAGAATGTGCAGAGCAAAGCAAATACCACATAGTTAACTCCAGTGGGGAAGAGAGTGATGTTGGGTCAAGGTCATTCATGTCAACATCAATAGTATTGAATAATCAATTTAATGTTTTATCAGATAATTGTGAGGCAATAGATTTTCCTATGAAACACACGGCCGAATTAAGTAAAACAGTGCATGCTCCCGTAGATTTGCAACGAATTCATACAATAAGAAGCCAAAATGAGTTACGACCAACCTTATATGCTGTAAATTTAGAACACAAATCCTTTACGTTAATTTTTTACTCTGGTAGTCCACGTAATATCATGGATTTGAGGACACATCATTTGTTGTTTTCGAACTTTCCGATTGAAAAATCCGGAGTTAGACTTCGGGTATAGGAAATAATGAATTAAATGTCATAGGCATAACTCATGTTCAATTTAAAGTCGGTAAACGCACGTTTGCCGATACATTTGTTGTTATACAAAACATTGATATGTATCCAGCTGTAATTATAGGATACCCATCTATGGGAAATCAAAACATAATCTTAGCCCCTGCCAAGCACGGCGTGTACATCAAAGGGAAATTCTATAAGTCTTCTAATACCTTAAAATCAGTTTTGGATAAAAAGGAGACGACAAATGTAACCGTAACGTACGTTGAAGAACCAATAACTTGTCTCACTAATAAAGAAATAATATACGCGACCCAGCAGAATTCTCGTTCACCCGTAATATCATCTTGCACGCAATCTATCGAGCCAAACGTACCTTCGAATTTAATAGTGCAAATAAAGAAAACATTACCGGGATCTGAAATATTAATCCTTTCCGACACTTTGAAAACTAACGGATTGTCTGTCACACAAGCTATTTATACAGTAGGCTCACATCAACAATGTAATATTGAAGTCTGTAATCATTTAAATAACACTTTAGTAATTCACAAAAATCAACATATCTTGGATGTAGAAGTTTATAAACATCGTATTCTTACCGTTGCTGAAATCAATCACTCTCAATCAGTTGCGGATGAATTCCTTTTGCAATCTATTAAAAATAAAATCAATAAAGACATTCAAGACGAAGAAATTCAGCAGAAAATTTTTGGACTTTTAACTAAATATCATGATGTTTTTTCCACTACGGATGGATCCTTAGGAAAAACAGATGTGATCGAGCATCAAATAAGGTTAAAGGACAAGCAGAAAATTATCTATGTACCCTCGTACAGATTCCCTATGAAATTCCAGAATGAAATAAATGAAGTAGGTAAAATGCTAGAAGGAGGAGTCATTAGGAAATCAAACAGCCCTTATAATTTTCCTTTAATAGTTGTACCGAAAAAAGATCGAACATGGCGTATCTGCGTCGACTTCCGTCGTCTAAACGAGGAGACGATCCCTGATCGATTCCCAGTGCCATGTACTGACGATATTTTGTCTTTGTTAGGTCAGAATAAATATTTTACCAGTTTGGACTTACTTAAAGGCTTTCACCAGATATCATTAGAAGAAGATAGTATCCCAAACACAGCCTTCAGCACAGCCAGGGGACATAATGAATTTTTACCGATGTCTTTTGGTTTACGTTGTGCTCCTATAACATTTACAAGAATGATTAACATAGTATTTGGAGACTTGTTAGGGGATATATTGCATGCCTATATGGATGATCTTGTAATCTTTTCCAACACCTTAGAAGAACATCTACGTAAGTTAGAACTAGTACTACAGAGATTAAGACAACATAACTTAAGGGTAAAGATTAGTAAGTGTGAATTTTTCAAAACAGAATTAATATATTTGGGTTTCATGGTGTCAAGCCAAGGTCTTAAAGTAGTCCATGATAAGGTGTCGGCTATACGTAATTTTCCCATACCTACTAATGTCAAGGGAATACAGCAATTTCTGGGTTGTAGTGGATATTACAGGCGTTTTATACGCAACTATTCAATAATAGCCGCTCCTTTAACTGATCTTACGAAGAAGGGCGTAGATTTCATATGGTCTGAGCATCATCAACAGGCGTTTAATACCTTGAAAGATGAACTGTGTAGTTCTCCTATCTTAAAATTTCCTGACTTCGGTAAGGAATTCTTCATTGCAACAGACGCCTCAGACTTAGGAGTAGGAGGGGTATTGCTTCAGCAATATGATAAACAATTTTTCCCGATAGCTTTTTATTCTCGAAAATTGAGAACTTCCGAAAGTAAGTATGCAGTAATAGACAAGGAAGGGCTAGCTATTGTTAATTCACTAGTGCATTTTAAGTTCATAATTTACGGTTATCCCGTTAAGGTTCTTACTGACCATAAACCACTAACCGAGTTCTTTAAAGGCTTCAACCTCAGCCCTAAACGAACTCGGTGGCATTTGATCATTCAAGATTTTGGCGCAAGAATCGGGTATTTACCTGGGAAAGCAAATATCATTGCGGATGCATTATCACGCAACCCCGTGTCATCTTGTACGGAGCCTTTAGCTGAATTAATAGATATATCAACATCCATGCCTATTGTTAAAACGATATCTGAACAAGAAGATTTAGGCTGGAGCGCTGAATTATTACAGACTGAGCAAAGAAAAGATCAGAAAATAGAAACAATTATAAATACTTTGAAAGGCAATCATAAGGAAAAGGGATATATAAAGTATAAGCAGCAGAATTATATAATCAAAGAAAATATTCTGTGTAGGACTGTGACAAGGAAAACCCGCAATACACCACATGTAACTAACGACCAGGTAGTAGTACCAATCTCACTTATTTCCACTGTCCTGAATTGGTTGCATTCAAATTCATTACATGGACACCCGGGGTTCTCATTAATGTCACAGAAAGCCAAATCATTGTTTTATTGGCATACGATGCTTACAGATATAAAAAGACACATAGCTAATTGTCGCACATGTCAGGAAAACAAAGAGCATACGAAAACACCTGTCAGCCTAGGGGCTTATCCCGTGCCCAATCAACCCTTTGAAAGAATACATTTAGATTTGTTAACAGGATTTTACGAGTCAGACAGAGGAAATAAGCACCTCTTAGTAATTATAGATGCTTTAACTCGATATACAGAACTAATAGCGCTTAAAACTAAAACTGCGATTGAATGCGCTAGGAAGTTTTACGAGTGTTACATTTGTAAACATGGAATTCTACACATGATAATCTCAGACTCGGGTGGTGAATTTAATAATCACTTTCTTACCTCATTGTGTCAATACCATGATATATCACCCAGAGTCGAATGGGCTAGTGGAAAGGGCAAATAGAAAAGTTTTAAATATATTAAGAGTAACACTAGGGGGATCAGACCCCAACTGGGATATTGCAATACCGGCGGCACTGAGTACTCTGAATCATTCATATCATATATCAATTAAAATGTTACCGCATGAAGCATTGTATGGTACCCCAGTTAGAACGCCTTTCCATGTATTAACGCCTACAACTAATCTATCAAATCCTTTAAAAGAATGTATAAATGCGAGTAAAAGTCGATATGATATCCTTCGAAAGAATTTAGAAGAATCACAAATCAAACGGAAACAGTTGGGAGTGGGTGGGTCGTTTCTTAGCATTATTATTGATTTTTTAAGTAATAGATCTCAAAGAGTTGTTGTTGATGGGCACCATAGTGATTATAGGAATGTGATATCCGGTGTTCCAGTGTTCTTGGCCCATTAATTTTCATACCATATACACATGACATGTGGTTTGGCTTAGAAAACAAGCTTCTTGCATATGCAGATGATGCTACTCTCTTTGCATCAATTCCATCCCCTGAATGTAGATCTAGGGTTTGTGAATCCCTTAATAGAGATTTAGCTAGAATTAGTGCATGGTGCAAATTATGGGGTATAAAGTTGAATCCTACCAAACTCAAAGTAAGATTGTTAAGTAGGTCAAGGACGGTGGCTCCTCAACATCCGGATCTCAGTATTGATAATGTTTATTTAAATATATATGACTCAAAATTTTAGGTGTGATTCTCGACAGTAAATTTACTTTTGAGAAACATATAAGGTCTGTGTCTTCTTCAGTAGCACAAAAAATAGGCTTATTGAGAAAGTCTTTCAAGATCTTTGGTGATCAATCTATTCTGAAGAAGTGTTTTAATTCTTTCATTCTACCTTGTTTTGAGTATTGTTCTCCTGTCTGGTGTTCAGCTGCTGATTCTCATCTTAATTTGTTGGACAGAAACTTACGGTCTATTAAATTTCTTATTCCTGATCTAGATATTAATCTCTGGCACCGTCGTTCAATTAGTTCATTATGCATGTTGCATAAGATTTTTCATAACTCTGACCATCCTTTACATTCAGATCTCCCAGGACAATTCTATCCTGTTCGTAATACTAGGCAGGCAGTTAATTCTAATAGCCAGGCCTTCTCCATCACGAGGCTCAATACTACGCAGTACTCTAGAAGTTTTATTCCAGCTGTGACCAAGTTGTGGAATGATCTTCCTAATCGGGGGGTTGAATCAGTAGAACTTCAAAAGTTCAAAGTTGGAGAAAATGCTTTTTTGTTGACCAGGCGGACATGAGTCTATTTATAGTTTATTTATGACATATTTGTTTTTGTTGTTGTTAATAGTTTATATATGATATGTCTGTTTTGACGTTGTTACTTATTTTAGAATGATTTATTGTTAATTTGTTCTCTTCATTTATTTATTTCCTTATTTCCTTTCCTCACTGGGCTATTTTTCCCTGTTGGAGCCCCTGGGCTTATAGCATCTTGCTTTTCCAACTAGGGTTGTAGCTTGGATAGTAATAATAATAATAATGAAAAGGAATCATGATAAAATAGCGAAGCCAACTAAAACATATACCGTGGGTGATAACGTGTATATACAGATAAATGTGCGTAAAGGACTCAATTATAAACTAACACCTAAGTTTGAAGGCCCATTTAACATTTTGGAAACATTAACGGCCAATAGGTTTAGAGTTCAAAACGTATCCCAACCCACGGATGAGAGAATAGTACCATTGGCTCACAAGAAAAAAAAGAAAAAGAGAGGGAAAGAAGTGAGGGAAGAATTTTTTATTTGTGTGATTAAAAGTTTTCTTCTTACTACAGGAGTAATTACATATATTTTTCTTGTTACAGGTTTCCAAGATTAATTTTTTGTTGTTGGGAGTGATATTGTTTGCTCAGACATTTTTCTCGTGTGGGATGAGCTCTAAGACTAAAAGTATAGATTTTAAATATGGCACTATAGTTGAAAGACAAGAAGACGTTTTTATTACATCGAGCAACGTAGTTGTAGAAGTGAATATGCAAGGAATTTTTCTTCCAGAGAATGAGGTCACTAGCTTAAAAACTGCCATTTCAAGGTTTTCTGTCTCATTGGATGAGTTGCATAAAAGACATTTTCATTTGACTACAGAGAGTTCGCTTGGATCGACATTAAAAGTTGCAGAGATGCTATCTGATGACTCGAAAAATAAGACTTACGAGACAGAATCTTTGGCTTGTGACCTTTTGATGTGGACTGTAGGACACAAACATAAAGAAAGACGAAATCCGTTTATTTATGCTGCATTAAACATCTTTGGGTCTATTGCAAGTTTAGGTTTAGGAATTTCCAATCGTCTTAAGATTAGTAATCAACATAAGCAAATTGAGTTCTTGACTCATGAAGATGAATTGATTATGTCAGAACTAAGGAATCAGCTAGCTTCAAACAATCAAATTATGGATTTAGTAAATGAACATTCAAGTAATATTCAGATTATGGAAGTACAGGATTTGTTGGCAACGTTAACGTATTATGATTCAAAGATAGATCACATACATAACAGAATTGCACATTTCATTGAGAAATCCAAGGATTATGTAGAAGCTATCACGTTAGCAACTAAAGGTGTACTGTCGCCCCATTTGTTGCCTATAAATTACTTAAAGTTAGTTCTGGAGAACGGAAGGGATAAACTAGGCTATGTTCCTTTGTTAGGCGAACGTAGGTTAGAATTTTATTACAGCCTAATTACAGTAAGCGTTGAAAATAACAAGATTAGGATTACAATTCCCTTTGATTCTTCTGATGCCTGGCAATCTTACAGGATATCACCATTTCCGACTTTCATGACGAATCACTCAAATCCAGTAATATCCAGTTTGACAGGACACGTATTGATTTCCCCAGACAAGGAAACATATACGGTCTTTAAAGACTTAAATCAATTAACTCACTGTGCAGACGCAATGGATAGAAAAATATGTACAGCTGACTCATTTGAATTCCATAAAAACTTAATGGATTCATGCGAGTTAGGTATAGTGCTAGACGGTGCTCTCTCCCATACAAGTAAAAATTGTCTGGATAAGCTTTATCCCTTTGACAAAAATGAGTTCAATTGCAGACTGAACAATGGCTCGTGGATACGATACGACAAGGACGGCTTCAATGTATCATGCCCGGACGGATCCACGTCTTTTGCACACATCTTTGTTGCAGCAGATGGTTGTATCGGGACTTCCCCTAATTCCATGGTGACCGGGCTAAGGACAATCATCAGAAAACGAGCCTACTTCGCGAACTACACGTGGACGTCTACAATGCCAGCACTACCTCTCCCATACAACAAACAGGTAGCCAAGCGGTTGATGAAATTGACCGAGATGGACCACCCGTCACCGACTTATAAGGAATTTCTTCACCCCATACTACTAGCAGGATTAAGTGTTACGGTGATATCTATCGCCATGAACATCCTTGTTTGGCGTAGGTTACGGAACAGTTGGAAGCTAAAACAGAACGTTTCGCCATGTCCAGACAAAACTCCTTATTTATTTCAGTTTAAAGCCGTTTGAAGTGGCCACCTCATTCGCTAAAGGAGTAAAATGCTCTGGAAATTGTGTGTGTATGAAAAGCAGTTAGTACGCTAGTAATATGTAATTGAAGAAATTATTGAACATTGCATTGTTAAAAATACATTTAAAAAAAACATTTAAAAAAATATAAATCATTTTTTCTCTCGGCATCTAATAAAATATATAAGCCGGAATGTTAAAAGAAAAGAGAAAAAAAAATAAAAATAACAGAATCTATGGGCATCTAATAAAATATATCAGCCCTATATATATATATATATATATATAGATATATATATATGTACGAAACCGTGGTATGTGTACGTACCAGGAATTCGTGTTTGCGCACTAAAATTGAATCTTTACCAAGGTAACAAATATTTTTATTAGTTACCGTATTGTGTTAATCTATGTTTCTGACAAAGGTAACAATTATTCTTTAACAAGTTACAGAATCATATGTATATCAGTATTTTTTTTTTGGTACCATATAATCATTTGCTAGCAATGTACCATATATATGATCTGTATTTATCATGCATTTTTTTTTCTTTGCTTTGGTAATATCTTTTCATATGCATTATTGTTATTATTTTTTTGATGTGCCTATTTGGACATTCGTCCTCATTTGCTTATGGCTAAAGTTAAACAAAGAATAATACATATATCCAGTCACACCTAGTAAACATATTTTGGCTTGTTAGATTTTTTTTGAAATAATTGAGATAGCTGGCCGAGCTAATGTAATAAATGAAATTGTTAATTATTATATGTTTAAAATACATGACGTAATATGTCATTGTGGATGAAGATGCTAGCGTGAGATTTGCTGTAGTCATATAAAATCATAACAGGATGTATTTTGCATCCCTCGGCAATGTAACATTTTTCTGAAACGTCAACACAAATGCATACCGTGTGAAAGATTGTGTCGTCACCGGATGCAGGTGTCTTCCGAGAGACGAATGTGTTTAAATGCTGAGACAACTAAGCATACGATATCTGTGATATCGATAATTTCATATCTATACTTCACCTGAATTGGTCATCCGACCAAACCAGCTACACTCCTGTGATGGAGATGTTTAACACTGTTGTTTTTAGAGAATAAACCATTTTAAAGTTACAAAGATGAACTTTATTTCAAGACTCAACATCTCAAACAACGCATACTCAATGTGTGCTTATAACAGTAGCACACTAATAAATATAGCAAAAGGTTAGGCAACCACAATACAGCAAAAGGTTAGGCAACTACAATTTATTAAAAGGTTAGGCAACCACAATATAGAAAAAGGTTAGGCAACCACAATATAGCAAAAGGTTAGGCAACTACAATATATCAAAAGGTTAGGTAACCACAATATGACAAAAGGTTAGGCAACTATAATATAGCAAAAGGTTAGGCAACTATAATATAGCAAAAGGTTAGGCAACCACAATATAGTAAAAGGTTAGGCAACCACAATATAGCAAAAGGTTAGGCAACCACAATATAGCAAAAGGTTAGGCAACCACAATATAGCAAAAGGTTAGGCAGCTACAACATAGAAAAAGGTTAGGCCATTTATGTGATTTATATTCAACGTAGATTTATAGATTCTTTCAAATATGAATTATATTTTATAATTAGCATCGAGGATTCTAGTGGTATGTTAGTTTGGGCCTTTGAACTATATCGTGGTCTTCCACTGCCTTAGGCTAGAGTTCTCTCGCTTGAGGGTCCACTCGGGCGCACTTTTCTATCTTATTTCTCCTCCTCTGTTTTAAGTTTTTATTGTTTATATATGAAAGATCTATCTTAGTGTTTTTACTGTTCTTAGAATATTTTATGTTGTTCATTATTTCTCTTGTAGTTTATTTATTTCCTTTCCTCACTGGGCTATTTTCCCCTGTTCGAGCCCTTGGGCATATAGCATCCTGCTTTTCCAACTAGGGTTGTAGCTTAGTAAGTAAGTAGGTAATAATAATAATAATAATAATAATAATAACAATAATAATAATAATAATTCCCTTTATTTGCATCATTATGCTCAACAAAATTTGATTACCTTATTAGTAGCTTGCTTTAAACCTGACTTTACTTAAAACACTATAGGAAAAAGCAATGTTATCCAGTTATTTAGTTCAACTATGAGCTCTTGGGGGCGCTCTCATTGAGTAATAACGTCTAAATTAAACTAATTTCTCAACAAAGGCTTCCTTTGAAACATTTTTAGCTCAATTCAAAATAGTACCAATATCCCTGCAATTTTTCCTATAATGAAAATCAGAATGCCACTTCGTGGTAAGAGACGAAACATCTTGGCACTAAAACATCCACATTCATTAAATCAAGGGAATTATTAGTTAACGGAAAACCTGTCTACTTCTCCAATAGAATACTGGAATGTGTGCCTACATGTTTTGCCATTTAGATAACTAATAAGTTACCAACGCATAATTTAATAGATATATTCTAAGGACAGTCAATGCATTACTACTGGCTACATATTAGGTCATTCAAATAAAACTATAAAAATCACAGACGTAAGTACAAATGAAGAAATTAATATCCTGGGCCTTCAATCATAGGGCTCAATACTACACAGTATGGCCACCATAAAGCACAATACTATTATTATTATTATTATTATTATTATTATTATTATTATTATTATTATTAATATTATTATCCAAGCTACAACCCTAGTTGGAAAAGCAAGATGCTATAAGCCCAGGGGCTCCAACAGGGAAAAATACCCCAGTGAGGAAAGGAAATAAGGAAATAAATAAATGAAGAGAACAAACAATAAATCATTCTAAAAAAAGTAACAACGTCAAAACAGACATGTCATATTTAAACTATTAACAACATAAAAAACAAATATGTCATATATAAACTATAAAAAGACTCATGTCCGCCTGGTCAACAAAAAAGCATTTGCTCCAACTTTGAACTTTTGAAGTTCTACTGATTCAACTACCCAATTAGGAAGATCATTCCACAACTTGGTAACAGCTGGAATAAAACTTCTAGAGTACTGTGTAGTATTGAGCCTCATTATGGAGAAGGCCTGGCTATTAGAATTAACTGCCTACCTAGTATTACGAACAGGATAGAATTGTCCAGGGAGATCTGAATGTAAAGGATGGTCAGAGTTATGAAAAATCTTATGCAACATGCATAATGAACTAATTGAACGACGGTGCCAAAGATTAATATCTAGATCAGTAATAAGAAATTTAATAGACCGTAAGTTTCTGTCCAACAAATTAAGATGAGAATCAGCAGCTGAACACCAGACAGGAGAACAATACTCAAAACAAGGTAGAATGAAAGAATTAAAACACTTCTTCAGAATATATTGATCACCGAAAATCTTGAAAGACTTTCTCAATAAGCCTATTTTTTGTGCAATTGAACAAGACACAGACCTTATATGTTTCTCAAAAGTAAATTTACTGTCGAGAATCACACCTAAAATTTTGAAAGTCATACAAATTTAAAGAAACATCATCAATACTGAGATCCGGATGTTGAGGAGCCACCTTCCTTGACCTACTTACAATCATACTTTGAGTTTTGTTAGGATTCAACTTCATACCCCATAATTTGCACCATGCACTAATTCTAGCTAAATCTCTATTAAGGGATTCACCAACCCCAGATCTACATTCAAGGGATGGAATTGATGCAGAGAGAGTAGCATCATCTGCATATGCAAGAAGCTTGTTTTCTAGGCCAAACCACATGTCATGTGTATATAGTATGAAGAGTAATGGGCCAAGAACACTACCCTGTGGAACACCGGATATCACATTCCTATAATCACTATGGTGCCCATCAACAACAACTCTTTGAGATCTATTACTTAGAAAATCAATAATAATGCTAAGAAACGACCCACCCACTTCCAACTGTTTCAGTTTGAAAACAAGGGCCTCATGATTAACACGGTCAAAGGCAGCACTAAAATCAAGGCCAATCATACGAACTTCCTGACCACAATCAAGGGATTTCTGTACAGAATTGGAGATTGTAAGAAGGGCATCACATGCTCCAAGGCCTTTACGAAAACCAAATTGCAAACTAGGGAATAGATGATTACCTTCAGCAAACCTATTAAGACGTTTTGCCAGAAGACGTTCAAAAACTTTAGATAATATGGGAGTTATGGAAATTGGGCGGTAATCATTGGGACTTGAGCTACCACAAACACATTTATATAGAGGAGTAACATTACCAATTCTCCAACAAGTGCTAAAAGCTCCTCTTCTTGCTAACTTGCGCAAAATAACAGATAACTTCGGAGCTAAGAAATCTGCTGTCTTTATAAAAAACAAAGGAAAAATACCATTTGGGTCTACACCTCCATAAGCATCAAGGTCCACCAACAGAGCTTTAATCTCACGAGATCGAAAAGCTAAACTAGTTAGTTTAGCCTCAGGAAAACAGGAATGAGGAAGTTCAAGTTTTTCATTACTCTGTTTACCGTCAAAAACATCAGCCAAAAGGGTTGCCTTTTCCTTTGGACAGTGAGTGACTGAGCCATCTGGTTTAAGTAAAGGAGGAACTGTTGCATCTACACCAAAGAGTGCAGTATGGCCACCATAAGGCACAATACTACACAGTATGGCCACCATAAGGCACAATACTACACAGTATGGCCATCATAAAGCACAATACTATACAGTTTGGCCACCATAAGGCACAATACTACACAGTATGGCCACCATAAAGGACAATAATACGCAGTATGACCACATTAAGGCACAATCCTACACAGTATGGACCCCATAAGGCACAATACTGCACGGTATAGCCACCACAAGGCACAATACTACCAATATGGCCTACATAAGGCACAATACAGCACAGTATGGGCTACATAAGGCACAATACAGCACAGTATGGGCTACATAAGGCACAATACTGCACAGTATGGCCACCATAAGGCACAATACTACCAATATGGCCTACATAAGGCACAATACAGCACAGTATGGGCTACATAAGGCACAATACTGCACGGTATAGCCACCACAAGGCACAATACTACCAATATGGCCTACATAAGGCACAATACAGCACAGTATGGGCTACATAAGGCACAATACTGCACAGTATAGGCACAATACTGCACAGTATAGTCACCATAAGGCACAATACTACCAATATGCCCTACATAAGGCACAATACAGCACAGTATGGGCTACATAAGGCACAATACTGCACAGTATGGCCACCATAAGGCACAATACTACCAATATGGCCTACATAAGGCACAATACAGCACAGTATGGGCTACATAAGGCACAATACTGCACGGTATAGTCACCATAAGGCACAATACTACCAATATGGCCTACATAAGGCACAATACAGCACAGTATGGGCTACATAAGGCACAATACTTCACGGTATAGCCACCACAAGGCACAATACTACCAATATGGCCTACATAAGGCACAATACAGCACAGTATGGGCTACATAAGGCACAATACTGCACAGTATAGCCACCATAAGGCACAACACTGCACAGTATGGCCATCATATGTAGGGTAACCATTCATTTGCGATGTGGATGGGGAACATCAGCATAAATTAACAAATAAATACATACCATAATCCTGTCATGGGAAACCAGTCACTCCATTTCCTATCCTAACACATGCTTTAGTGCCTATGTATAAACTTTTCACTGCTTTCAGAAACCTTCCACTAATTCCATATAACCTTATCACATTCCCCATCGCTTCCCAATCAACTCCATCACACGCTTTCTCCCTATCCATAAACGTAACATACACCTTCCTTTAACTAAATATTTCTTCCATATCTGCCTAACTGTAAAAAAATCTGATCCACACCTCTCCTACCTCTTCTTAAAACCACCCTGCAACTTCTTCGATTGCCTCCTCGTCTTTTATCCTTGATTCTATTGATTAATACTCTACCATACACTTTACCAACCACACTCAAGCTGATACCCCTTGAATTACAACACGCACGCACATCTCCCTTACCTTTGTATAGCGGAATACTACCTGCACACACCTAGTACACCGATACCAATGATAACATTAAAACCTATAGTAAACATTCTCACCAAACATTCAAGTAGAGTACAGTCACACACCTTTCATTTAACATCTCAGCCTTCAAGCCATCCATACCAGGTGCTTTTCATGCCCATGTTCTATCTAGGGTGACTGATTTTGGATTAAATAATTGGGTCACTTACTTTAACGACAGTTGCCAAATTGAAAGGGAAAACTGCATGTAAGCAATCCTAAAGTAACTTCTATTAGTCTCTCTCTCTCTCTCTCTCTCTCTCTCTCTCTCTCTCTCTCTCTCTCTCAGAAAATAACCTATCAAGAAATAACCTACCATTCAAGGAAAGTTATTAGATTATACTTAAAATCATATCAAATAATTAGTAAATGCTTGAAATATTTAGACCTTGAAATTTTGACCAATTCTAAACAACTGTATAGAAAAAAATGATAAATTCTACTGAATAAAAATCATAAAAAAGCTAAAACTTCTTACTGGTTTCAACCCAGAATGAAAGAAGGAAACTAGAGGGGCTTATTTCTCGACCTTTTCTTCAACCTTGACCTTGACCTTTGACCCTAACATTTAGTGATTGGCGTGGATTTTCATACACTCACATATGAACCGAGTTTTAAGTCTCTGTAACAACGATGTCCAAACTTGTGGCTGATTACGTGAATTTGACATTTTGCTTGACCGTGACCTTGAATTTTGACCTTGACCTTCCAAAAATTAATAATTTCCAGCTTTTTACATAAGTTAATCCATGCAAGTTTCATTACTCTACGCTTGAAATTATGGGTAGGAAGCTGTTAACAAACACACAAACAAACCACCACGAACAGAGGGTAAAACATAACCACCTTCTAACTTCGTTGGCGGAGGTAATAAAAAACCCCAATAACAGTAAGTATATATATAAATACCTCCATTCCAAGCCCCATACCCACAAGCAACAAGACTCCAACCATTTCCACCAAAAAAAATTCCCACAGAAAAAAATATTGAATTAAATAATGTTATATTATGAACATTAAATCGTCTAAATCCTTTTATCCACGCATTGGATATCCCTAAGTATATCTCAAGTATTTTGATAGTTTATAAAATAATTTAACAGCAAAAATACCTTATAAATACAAATGATTATATCAAAACTTTAGTTTTCAAAACACCTACCGTCAATATTTTGGAGTCTCTTCCTAACGCCTGCTGCTGTTACGTGGCTCCGCCCCCTTTCATGGTTCTTCCCCTATCTGGGCTGGTATATCAAGGAATGTCTGAAATAAAATCCAAGATGTTAAAAGGGCCAAAAACCGATTTTCTTAATACTTAAATTATAATTATAACATCAAATTGTTATGAAGAAAATAACCTATCGCTGTGTCTCTTGAGGAAAATGTCTTCACAAAGTAACAATTATGTTCAAACAAGGCCCCTTCCCTAATGAAGCTATGATTTTGAATTCTCTCTCTCTCTCTCTCTCTCTCTCTCTCTCTCTCTCTCTCTCTCTCTCTCTCTCTCTCTCTCTCTCTCTCTCTCTCTCTCCTTCCTGGAACTCGCCCTGACATTAGGGTACAACTATTGTCCTCATTCAAGTCGTCCCCTGACAACAGGGTACAATAATTGTCCTCATTCAAGTCGTCCCCTGACAACAGGGTACAATAATTGTCCTCATTCAAGTCGTCCCATGACAACAGGGTACAATTATTTACCTCATTTTAGTCAAACGAGGAACATTGAATGTAGACACGGCAAAATATTTTAACATTCAACTACTCCAATGCCATGAATATTAAGGAAGACGAGACAGAGTAAGAAGAACGAGAAAGCTTGATCAATAATAAGCGTATCAGAGTAACTTACGCAACAGCCTCGTTTAGCAATCCTATGGGATATGGTTAGCACAAGACATAATTGGGTATTCATGGCAAACGCTTGTCTTGGTCAAGAGAATTTGAATTTTGAACTAGGCATTTAACCAATAGAAAAAGGATCAACTGGGCATAACCAAATTCATTTACGAAGCCAAAACGATTTTTTTACCTAGGAGTGCTGGCCAGCAAATTGCGATTTTATAATGCTGAGCCTACGTTAGAGAAATGGGTCTGAATTAGGCAGTCCTTGTAATGAAGGCAAGAGTTGAAAGCAAATTTCAGGGGAAGATACAATGATAATGTGTGTGACCTATGCAAAGATGAAGAGGATACTACAGAACGTTTATTTTCATTCCCAAAATTAGGACAGTCAATATAATTATAATCATTATTACTTGTTAAGCTACAACCCTAGTTGGAAAAGTAGGATGCTATAAGCCCTGGGGCTCCAACAGAGAAAATAGCCCAGTGAGGAAATGAAACAAGGACATCTAAAAAATTTTAAGAACAGTAACAACATTAAAATACAAATTTCCTATATCAACTAAGAACACTTTAACAAAACAAAAGGAAGAAAAATAAGATAGAATGGTGTGCCTGAGTATACCCTCAAGCAAGTGAACTCTGACCCAAGACAGTAGAAGACCATAGTACGGAGGCTATGGCACTACCCAAGACTAAAACACAAGATATAAGCATAGGTATGTTGCAAAATCAGAGCAGGGATCTGATTTCATACTTAAGTACAGGCAACGCATATGAAAGAAGAGTTAAAGTCCAAACTGACCACCATATGTTAAAGCCAAAACTGATATCCGATTTCAAGGTAGGATAAAGGGATAAAAGTAAAGGTTAAGAATTTCATTACTAATCTAGTTATGTACAGGTAAATTAAGCTTGGTTACAATAATAAAAATGAGCTTGGCAGCTTTACACCTATCTATAATGCGAAAGAGTGCCTGCAAACTTATTTTGCGGAGTGAGCAGTTACGAACCAGGATCAATTATCCATTTTAAACCCTTAAAGTCTTATTGCTTTAACTTCAAACGTAGATAAAGTTCAGCTAATCAGTTCTAGTTATTTGTAAAATAGAGCCATTAAATTGATATCTGCTACACTCGTCAAACGCTTCGAGGTGTGTACAGTAAGTACGCTTGGTGAAACACGAAATGGTGAAATTTCCAATATTCTCCCTAAAATAGAGTTCTCGCAATCTAGCTCATGTATTAAGTTAGCATTTACAACCAAGTCCAGTGCATTCTCTCTCTCTCTCTCTCTCTCTCTCTCTCTCTCTCTCTCTCTCTCTCTCTCTCTCTCTCTCTCTCTCTCTCTCTCTCTCTCAACAAAATATATGTATGGGCGGAGATAAATAGAATGGTATTTAACTCCGATAAATTCGAATCAATAAATTATGGAAACAGAGAAGAAATGGTATATGCATATAAGGGACCTAATAACGAGACAATCACAAACAAGGAAGCAATTAAAGACCTTGGTATAATGTTAAATAGGAATATGTTATGCAACGACCAAATAGCAACACTGTTGGCTAAATGTAAAGCAAAAATGGGAATGTTATTCAGACACTTTAAAACAAGAAAAGCTGAACACATGATTATGCTTTACAAAACTTAAGTGCGTAGTACACTCGAGTACTGCAATGAGATATGGTACCCACACTACCAAAAGGATATTGCACAAATAGAGAGTGGATGGAGGTCCTATACTGCTAGAATAGAAGTAGTTAAGGACCTTGACTACTGGGAAAAAACTGCAATTTTTAAAACTATACAGTCTAGAAAGGAGAAAAGAACGCTACATGATAATACAAGCATGGAAGCAAATAGAAGGAATTACTGAAAACATCATGGAGCTAAAAATATCAGAAAGAGCAAGCCGAGGTAGATTAATAGTGCCAAAAAATATACCAGGAAAACCAAGGAAGGCGCACAGGACATTAATCCACTACGCACCAGCATCGATATAATGCAGCGACTATTTAATGCGCTGCCAGCTCATCTAAGAAACATATCAGGAGTGAGCGTAGATGTGTTTAAGAATAAGCTCGATAAATACCTAAGATGCATCCCAGACCATCCAAGGCTGGAAGATGCAAAATACACCGGAAGATGCATTAGCAACTCTCTGGTGGATATACGAGGTGCCTCACACTGAGGGACCTGGGGGAACCCAAACATAGAATAAGTCTCTCTCTCTCTCTCTCTCTCTCTCTCTCTCTCTCTCTCTCTCTCTCTCTCTCAATAATTATTCGCAAATGGCTTTAGTCTTTTATACCACCTACTCCAAATATTCTCTTTATTCTGACTATAAGTCAATTTAATTGTGGGTAAAATACATCTCTTTTAAAAAGTGTCAACAACTTTGAATAAAAAAGAGAGAGAGAGAGAGAGAGAGAGAGAGAGAGAGAGAGAGAGAGAGAGAGAGAGAGAGAGAAGAACACATGAGAGTAAATGTTAACCTTATTCTACGAAACGAGAATAGTGACAAGTTCATATTTCACACTATTTGAATTACATATGTTTAAAATACGCACTTTTTTTTCCTGCATAAACACTTGCAAAGCAAACGCGTAAGATATGGGAACCTATCATAAATTAAGATCTTGAACAGTGACAGCAGGTTACACCAGATGACTATAGCTCGTTTCAAGTCTTAAAAGATTAAAGTACCACTTACAGAATTGGTATTGTCACTTCAATGAGTGCGTATATTTTAAAACTGAAATACACAAACCACGGTCCAGCAAAGAGAGAGAGAGAGAGAGAGAGAGAGAGAGAGAGAGAGAGAGAGAGAGAGAGAGAGAGAGGAGAGAGAGAATTAACCATACCTCCAACCTTTTAGTAGTTAGAGGAAATTAATGATTTAAATATATAATGTGTTATTTCAGATTTAATATTTACTAATAGAGAGAGAGAGAGAAAGAGAGAGAGAGAGAAAGAGAGAGAGAGAGAGAGAGAGAGAGAGAGAGAGAGAGAGAGAGAGAGAGAGAGAGAGAGAGTTAACCATACCTGCAATCTTTACACAGAAAATTAATTATTCAAATATATAATACGTTATTTCAAATATTTAATATTTGCTAAAAAGGAAATCGGTACCAGTAGAATAAACTTGACTGCTAAAAACTTTTATTAATTTTATGTGTGGAAATGTATTCGTCTTTTATAATTTATGAATAGACTGTCAATCATCAATTGTTGGACTGCCACGGTTGAATAATTGATTGACTGAGATTTCTCTGGCATCGTAACAGTCTCAAATGTACATTAGATGTAACGAGAAATCGAGGGATAAATACTGGCTTAATATTTCTTAAGATGACTTCGTACAATTCTCGATAAATTATCGTTTTCAAACCGTTGCTTTCAAATCGCAAACATGAATAGAGCTGATTTTAAGAGCAAGAGTTTATGGCGTTGCATTTTAAATGGTTACGTTTGCATAAAGTTATTTACATATTGTCCTCATTGACCAAACTATTTAACCAAAAATTTGAAAAGTAAGATATATGTATATATTGAAAATAAGCTGTGTAATACTAAGAGCGTTACACCCCTACTCTGAGCGGCCAGTTAAAAGACACCCCCAACCTCTCCCCAACTGTGACCAACGAAGGTGGAGGTGAACGGGTGAATAATAAAGCTCTTTGAAAGGTCATTGGTCACATTAATTCACATCGACCTTTATATCAATAGAGTGGAAATTATTGATAGACAAAAAGGTCATTCTAATAGAGCTAAGGTCACTTACTCAGTAGCCTACAGACCTTAATTACTGCTCCAGTACAGACTGGCCCTTCAGCCTTTCTGTTACAGTAACTGCAGTCTCTGCTGAATAATTTAACTTTGTTATTATACTCTTACATTAACCATTCTGAGTAAATACAAGGGAATTAGCAAAATAAGCAACAATTAGACTGAACGAAAATAGAAGGAAATATACGAAATAAAAGTACAGACGACGTTAGTTGACCTTATCAATGGATTAAAAAAAGGTTTATGTTAACATTAAAGAACTAGAGGGGCACTCAGTAGAGAGCAGACCTACGCCACGGCAGCTTAATTTTCTACCTTTAGCTCAACTTTGAATCCTTGACCTTTGACCTTCACATGTATTAATTGGCGTGTATTTTCATTCACTCAAATGTGAAGTTTAAAGTCTGTGATAACGATGTACAGACTTATGGCTGATTATGTGAATTGGACCATTTGCTTGACCCTGACCTTCGATCTTGGCCTTACAAAATTTAATAATTTCCAGCTTTTTACATTAAAGTTAATCCCTGCAAGTTTTTCTACTCTACGATTAAAATTGTTGTACGTGAGCTATTCCCACACACACACACACACACACACACACACACACATACAGGGGTAAGACCCAGGACCCTCTTAATGGGTTCAGGGTAAAATCTTACCCCCTTCCAACTTCATAGGCGGAGGTAATAAATTAAATGAAAAAAAAAAAAATAAGGTGACATTCTTTAGCACATTTCATCGGGCGATTTTCATAATCAAGACATTTAAATGAACGCAAATCTGAAGTTTTATTAACTTTAATTATATATATATAAAAAAACAGGATCTTTAAAATAAATTTTGCCAGTTACAATTGTTTGTTGTTACTCGTAATTACTCAAGTCCGCCTATTGGTCGCTAATGTTGGAACTCGATATTAACCAACAGATTTTTAACGAAAACAAAAACATTCTTTACCTCAGGTCAACATACTCTCCTCCAGAATCCTGGGTGATTTTCCACAAAATCATCGGGGGATTTAGCCACGAATCCTGTGGAGATTTACCGCAAAATCATGTGGGATTTACCACCATTATCCTGGGAGATTTACCCCAAAATTCTTGGGATTAAATCCCCGAATCCTGTGGAAGATTTACCCCAAAATCCTGGGAATTTGCCCACAAAATCCAGGCGGATTAATCCCATAATCCTGTGGTGGATTCAACCACGAATCCTCAGGATTTAGGTAAAAAGGCTTGGAGCATTTAACCATGAAACCTAGGGTATTTAACCCGGAATCCTGGGGGATTTAATCACAATTCCTGTGGGGGATTTAACCACAAATCCTACATAGGATTTAACCACAAATCCAACGGAGGATTGAACCACAAATACTACAGAGGATTTAACCACAAATACTACAGAGGATTTAACCACAAATCATACGTGGTATTTCACCACAAATCCTACGGGGTATTGCGCCACAAATCCTACAGGGGATTTCACCAGTTATCCTGTGGGGGATTTAATCCCGAACAATTGGGGGGTTTCAAGTCAGAATTCTTAGGGAATTCAACCCAAAACACTTGGAGATTTAACCGTGAAATCCGGGGATTTAACACCGAATCCTCGGGGATTTAACCATGAAATCTGAGGATTTAACCACGAATCCTGGGGATTTGAATCCAAATGCTTTGGGCATTTAAACACGAATTCTCGGGGATTTAACCTTGTATCCTGGGGGGATTTAACCACGAATCCGGGGGGATTTAACCACGAATCCTGGGGATCTAACGAAACACCCTGTTGGGGGATTTAACTACAAATCCTATGGAGGATTTAATTACAAATCCTATGGGGGGATTTAACTACAAATCCTATGGGGGATTTAACTACAAATCCTATGGGGAATTTAACTACAAATCCTATGGGGGATTTAACTACAAATCCTATGGGGGATTTAACTACAAATCCTGTGGGGGATTTAACTACAAATCCTATGGGGGATTTAACCACAAATTCCATGGGGGAATTAACCAAAAACCCTCACGGGGGACTTTATCCCGAACTCTTAGGGTTTTCAAGTCCGAATCCTTGGGTGATTTAATCCACAATCCTTGGAATATTTAACCCAGAATCCTTAGGGGATTTAACTCAGAATACTGGGAGATTTAACACAAAATCCTTGGGGATTTAAACCCGCAATCTGGGGATTTAACCACGAATCCCAGGGAATTTAATCCCGAATTCTGGAGATTTAACCATGATTTCTGGGGATTTAATAACGAATTCTACGGGGATTTAATCACAAATTCTGTGGAGATTTAACCATGAATTCTGGGATTTAACAATAACCTGGGGGAGATTTAATCTTGAATTCTGTAGGGATTTAATCACGAATTCTGGGGAATTTAGTCACCTCTTCTGAGGGAATTTAACCAAGAATCCTGGGGGAGATTTAACCACGAATTCTAGGGGAGATTTAATCACGCATTCTTGTGGATTTAACCATGAACTCTGGGGGGCTTAATCACGAATTCTGAGATTTAACAACGAATTCTAAGGGGATTTCAACTCGAATTCTTGGAGATTTAACCACAAATCCTCGGGGATGTAATCATGAATTCTGGCTGGATTTTCGAATGAAGGCAAGACGTTTTAGGAGAACAAATCAAGATTGTTGTTAATAACTAAAATTGCCTCTGAAAACATTGTTAAATGAGCAGCTGTTTCTCCAAAGAAAATGTGTTTACGAAGGATATAAAATGACAATGAAATGGTAATAATACAGAGATTTCGAGATTTTCAAATAATTGATTATCATAAAGCCACAAATGGGCCTAAATGTTCAATTCACCTCTAAATGAATCATTAATGAATAACAATTACTTGTAAATTAATAACACGTAATTAATTACACCCATTTATGATTTAATCAATATAATATTCACACACAACTAATTACTTAAGGGCAGTAATATAAGCGAACTGTTTAATAAGGACTCAATTACATTACACTTTAAAAATGTAATTTTAATCGGAAATTCTCCGTAAAAAAAAATACTGTTCTCAGCCGCATTTTGTAAAATACAGGCGAGTGTAATTTTTAACCTACTTTGTAATTATCTTTTACGGGTTAGTAACTGTAATTTCACTCTTTTACGTCAACATATCCGTTTTTAAGACGGTAAATGCATGGCAACATCTATACCAGGATTGTTACCGTTTTTCTTTACGGCAAAATTTAAACAGTATATATTACGCTCGAAAAAAAAGAATATCAATATTAATTTCAATTACATTAATATACTAATTCAATTACACCAGGAATCGTTTTTATCACATCGTTTATAGGTAACTCGAATATATAAGCATATTAGAAATAAATACAACGGTAATATATGATTCAAATACACTAATAGACAAATCAGTTGGCTGTATTGATAGATTAACTAAGCCAGATTAATCATTATAATTATCATACATCAGCACAGAGAGCGCAATGAGATTTTACTATTTAAAAAGGAAAAACAAATTAGATAAAGACTCCAGCTGTAACCAACATTATTCATGGATAAAAAGTGTCTCAATTTCGTGGGCCAATTAGTAAAACCTTCAAAACGCCTGTCGGTCTCTCCTTACTGACAGGTAGAGACTCAACCCCCTGTCTACCCGGGGACTACCATCTTTCCCGTAATATATATCAAACGCTCATAAAATAGGTTATGATGTTTCACTGACCTCACATATATAATCGAAGCAATCCTTTCTGAGTGGGCACACCTTAACGTGGTGAAAGGGTTTGCGTGTCGCCATGATCAGCTAAGCTGTACTGGTCAAAAAAAAAAATATATTAGGTTGGTTTGCTGTGAACGGTCAGACGAAAATGTCCTACTATAATCAGTCAGCGGGTGGTTAACGTGTTGATGAAAAATGGCCAGACCCCAAACATGAATAAAAAACATGGCTGAAGCCTTCGGCAGGCAGTGGACTAGAAAGGGTTGCATTATATATATATATATATATATATTATATATATATATATATATATATATTATATATATATATATATATATATATAGATATATATATATATATATATATATATATATATATACATAATATATATACATAATATATATACATAATATATATATATATATATATATATATATATATATATATATATACAGTATATATATATATATATATATATATATATATATATATATATATATATATATATATATATATATATATACACACACATATATAAATAGATAAACAAATGCATACGTTTCTAGTCCACAGCCGGACAAAGGCTTCAGACATGTTTTTTAATTATGTCTGGGGTCTAGCCAATTTTCATCATATTTTTTGCATTTTAATCAAACCAACGTCATTTTATCAAAAATAAAATGCCTACATTTTCTATAGATTCAATAACAGCGATGTATAATCCTACCAATTAATGTACATCTAAATTAGAATTAAATTTGAGGAACCAACACTCAACTGACCTTCACACCTTCAAGGCTCGTAGGGAAATGCTCTGAAAACCAAAGAATTTCCCTAAGCCAATCACAGGGCTTTAACAGAACCCCTTTGAAAGCCAGTCTCTCATTGGTTTAAACTTTCGTTAGTTGGGTAAGGTGTTTAGAAGCTGTCCTCCTATTGGTTAGACAATTTCAGTCAATTTTGATTCCAGTGGTATTACCACAACGAATTATCTTGCGAAGAGTAACATATCAAACAATATATTTGACTAATAATAAATATATGAACTAATATACCAAACTAGAAATTTGTTAAAAAGCGGAATTTAGATTTATAATGAAACCTCAAAAGAAAAAAAAGAAAAATTGAAAGACCTTGGCAAACAAGCCAACGAGGTGGTTGGTTCTTCCAATACATATTCTGCATCTTCCTTACAGTCAGTCAATGGCTGTAATCACTCTCTGTAAGAACTTCTGTAATTTTGAGAGAAAGAATTTAAAATATGTATCAATATTATGTTTTATAGTACAGTTTGCGGGTCCAGGCGATACAAAAACTCTCAACGTTAAGGAATCTTCGCTCAGAAAGCGAGATATATATATATATATATATATATATATATATATATATATATATATATATTATATATATATATATATGTGTGTGTGTATATTATATATATATATATATATATATATATATATATATATATATATATATATATATATATATATATATATATACCATATGCAAACACCGAATAGCTAATCAAAAATGTTTGAGTAACTACTAGTGAATTAATAATTTATATCAGATTATTATAGATAGATAGATATAGATATTTTTATTGACCACAATACAAAATAATCTTAATTTTACAAAAGAATAGTTGGTCCAAATTACAAAATTAAATACAATAGATTTTGTACAATCTCTTAAACAAACTAAATTAATTTCAATTACACATATATTGTACTAAAACTAAAAACAAAACAAATCTAACTAATACGCCATCAACAAGTTCCTGTAATTACATTTTAATAATGTCACATTCAATACAAAGAAAGAAGCTCATGTACAATTTTACATACTACATCATAATCAGTTCTGGCTAATAGCAAGTCTAAAGCTGTGGTAAGGTTATACGTCTGCCTGATCTGTAACGAAAGTGGACAATTTTCAATGACATGAGTCTCTGTCTGGACACTACCGCATGAACACAACCTCTCATCCATTGGCAGACGGCCTCTACCTCTTCTGTTCCACCGGCCTGTCTCAACTGCCAATGAATGAGCACTTAACCGCATTTTTGTCCATGATACACGTTCTATTTCATTAAGACTTAATCGGTTTGTATAAATGTCATGAACGACTAAATCTGGGGTTAACAGTTTTATAGAATACAATCCTATTGGAATTGGAGTTTCTGACCCTTAATTGCAGTTCACATTTTCCTTCCTTATTATCATCAGTATTATCTGAGATAAGGTTTCGTATATACCTCGAAACAGAGTCATTATAGTTCATACACTATTCGCATGGCATGAATTAAAGGGTCATCTTCCATATTATTCCTTTCAAGCCACATCTTTTTAAAAAATTTCCTTTGCCTCGATTTTATTAAAACCCTCATCGGTGGAAGTCCCAGTTCTACCATACATACGTCATTATTAGTAGTTTTTCTGACCCCCAAAAGTTGTTTAATACACCATTTATATTGCTTCTCGATAGGTTTAATATCACCATTTAGCCATGACTCACATGAATATAATATAGTTGACATAATAGCAGCATCAAAAATTTTCTTCTTAACTAAAAATGGCACATCATTGTTTCTACTTATAAATGAAATAAATTTCAGAGTATGACACATTTTACTAATTGCATGCTGCTTGATAGCTGTTGTTGGAGAACCATCATCTATAAAAGGACTGCCCAGATAAATGAACTGATTACAGTAACCAATCACTTCAGAATTACATACCATGGGTTCTTTTGTCTTCCCTAGCACCATTAATCACCATAAATTTAGTTTTACTGTCATTAATATTCATCCCCATAGGAATTACAAAATTCATACAAAATCCTTATATTATGTTCCATACCATCCTTTGTAGTGGATAGGAGGACAGTGTCATCCATCATGACCATAATATGCAACCAAGCAAGAAAACCATCTAAAGGGCAATCACGTTTTATCATTTGTATCATATCATTTACATATAAAACAAATAAAATACATGAGGTAGGTGTGCCTTGGCGCACACCCACAGTAGCAGCAAGGAGAGAGGCACCGATCACACTATTTGTGCAACGATATACAGCAACCAATGCTAAAAGCATGGTCATCCCACATCCCATTCGTTTTAGCACAGAAAATAACTTATGTCTGGGCACACAATCATAAGCTCTTCTAAAATCAACAAAGGTTACAAAAAGCTTCAATTTCTTCCTCCTAGCTACGTCCATTAGTAGCCTAAAAGTTACTATATGCTCTACACATCCCCTCCCCGTTTGACTTCCTGCTTGCTCCCTCCACTGCTTAAACCACTGACTAAGACGAGCACATAAGACCATATCGTAAATCTTAGCTATATTATTAATTACATTAATGCCCCTGTAATTACCCGAAACAGCCCTACTTCCTCGTTTGAATATTGTATGCATCTTTGCTGAAATCCAACTTAATGGGTAAGAACTAGACAAAAATAAATGATTGAATAATGTAGCAATTAACATTATCCACTCAAACGGTAATATCTTGAACAAACCTGGGGGTAGACCGTCAGGTCCACTGGCTTTATTGGGCTTTAACCTTCTTACCTGAGTCTGCACCTCCGCTGGAGTAATAGGATCGTCTAATATAGGTATAGTTACATCTGAACGAAAATCGTCTATATTGAGACTCTCTACATTAGGAGGGTTAAATATCTGCTCAAAAATATTCTTTGAATTGCTCATCACTCGGCTTAGCGTCTGAATTACTTGGGTCCTCTATAATTTGACCCTTCCAAACAATTGCACCCCAGTTACCCAAGCTAAGTACTATTCTCATATGTACTCATATACACATACACACACACACACACACACATATATATATATATATATATATATATATATATATATATATATATATATATATATACATATATATATATATATATATATATATATATATATATATATATATATATATATATATATACATATGTATAAGGGACTGGCACAATCAAACTGAGGCCTTTGCGTCAATAGGCTTAGGAGGACATGATAATGATAATATATA
>NW_027169841.1:27500-33033 GCF_036898095.1 Palaemon carinicauda | reverse complement strand
GAACAGAGATTTCGTCTCGTAGGAGGTGATTGACGAGATACGAATTCGGGAAAGAAAAAGGGGAGCCGCTCCCAAGGCTTCCCTATCCCCCGATTCGTATGCGTGCCTGGCGCCAATCCTGGCGCCATCTGTATTCCTTTTTGCGTAGCTTAATAACTCGGTGTTTTTTCCTGTTTTTCTCGCAAATCTTGGATTTATTCAGTTTTTCATGGCTTCTCAGTCTTTGTTGGCCTCGGATAAGTTGAGTATAGTGTCTGTTATGTATAAATGTAGGCTCTTGGTAAAATTTTGAGTGATTAATAGGATTAATCTTTGATACAAGAGCCCTAGCCTACCAGAGGTGTCCTGGACACTGTCACTCGCTAGGTATAAATTCGTTAGTCAGAGTGACATTCCTGGTTGTTTTGCTTTAATAAATTTTAGCTATTTAGCTTTACATAGGATTTCCTTTCGTGCTTAGTATTATTTGGCGAAGTATTCGCCATTCTGGCCTACGCTAGGTCATGTAGCCTAGTCGTGTGGTCCTAGTACTTCATGCATGATTTTGGTTTTTCCGAGTGTAATTAAAATTTTATTGAAGCTTTAGGCTATATTTTATACATTTAAGACTGTGTGGAATATTTCCAAGATTGTATACGTGTGAGTTTCGGTGAATTAGGTAATCGATTCTCTTGGTGCCTAGGCTAATTGCTTATGGAGCCTTAGTATACTTTATCATACTCCCCGGTTGCTTTCTTTTCTTCGGAGAAGGTATGCAATCCCTTTCCCTCTGTTTAAGCCTTGGGCTTATCCCTAAGTGGTTTTTTCCGAATTTATTTTCGATAAAACTATACTAGGGTGTTACTGTACCTTCCTGTTCCAGTAAGTCTGGTTCAAAGAGGGACAGAACAACAGAGTTTTTAGTCTGAGTCCGTGTTGTCTGGCTTGGGGCAGAGTCTCCCTCGCTGACCTAACACTTACAAAGGGAGCTTAGCTCCCTTAGGTCACTACCGAAGGTTTCTGTAAGTTATGATTCCTTCTTTTGTGATCGACCAGACTAAGTCCTGTTGCTGTTCTCGGGGGAGGATAAGTTCTTCCCTTGGGAGTAGCAACGCCTTCCTTGCTTTGGTGCTCTGGAAGCTGGCAAGTATTGCTGGCCCTTTCCCTTAGATCTCCCTTAGGCTAAGACAAAGTTCTTGGCTGCGGGTGATCTGTCACTAAAGCAAGGTTGGCAGGACCCTCTTGTCCCTTCCCCCTCTATCTCCGTAATGGCCTAGCCATTACTGTACTGTACCTTGCCGGCAGGCAGAGCTGGCCGGCAGGGGTATTACTGTACTGTACGTCGTTCTACTTCTGGACCTAGTATAGGTTGGGATGTGGAATTGACTAAGCCCATTGCCGGCCGGCAGAGATGCTGGCCGGCAAGGGTCTTATGTTTTCGAGTGCTGCCCGGACCTCTCTTGGTCCCTCATCCATGCCTGCCGGGCAGGTGTAGTCTTCTGGTTCTTTTGCTGCCGGCTGGCATCGGTCTTGTACCTTTGCCGGCCGGCTTATGTCAGTCCTTGTCTGCCGGTCACCAAGAGTGTGGCCGGCAGCTGGGTACTACCTTGTTTAGTTGCTGGCCGGCAGTCATTGCCGGCCAACACTGGCTGTTGCCAGCCGGCAGCTGCTGCCGACCGGCACAGGCATTTGAACCAGAGTGCTGCCGCCCTATAGCTGTTAAGTAGTATACTTTAAAGCTAGTTGTGGTGTGTGCCGGCCGGCAAAGGCAGGCCGGCACACATCCTCCTATACTGTACTAGTATTCTTCTGTATAGCATATACAGTAAGAAGAAAAGTATAGGAAAGGTTTAGGTACAGCACTGTATCTTCTAACACTATTGTGTTTTCTTGCACAGCCCTTTGCTGTTGCCCTCAGATAGGAAGCAGAGTTCTTCCCTGTCTATTATCCAGGATTTTAAAATAATTGCCTAGGTGTGAGCTCCACCTGTTTCCTCTGGAAACCTTGCATTGGTTACTCTAGTAGAGATAAACCATTTTGATTTTATTATCTGGAAGGCTGCAACAATGGGTTGTGAGGGAAACACAAGTGTGTGTCTTTCCTTTATGAATTGTTATGCTATACTATGCATATCCAGTGATACATAGTTCACTTGATACTCATGGAAATCTCTTCTCTTTACAGGAGGACCCTCCGAAGTGCGGAAATGTTTTCTGCAATGTCCGCAGCAAGAACCTCTGCGGACATGAGTGTTCTAGGAGACACGCAGCATGCGCTGTCTCCAAGGATGATCTCCAGTATTGGGACCCTCAGGTATGTACTGTATGCACTAACCTGATTACTGAGGCTTTTGATTCCCCTAGAACGGCGGAATCAAGGGATATAGCAAGGGAAAAGCTTCGTACTTGGGTAAGGGGCTTCAAGAAAAACACCTCTGGCCCTTATCTTCCAAGTGAGAAGATGAGGGCGTATCTTTTTCCCCAGGCATCAGCTGAGGCAGTGATTCCCCAGCCTCAAGAGGAGATCCCTCAAGATCAAGTCCAGGTGGACGCGAAAGTCGCAGATGCGATGCAAGACATCTAGTTGTATGACAGGATGTCTGACCTGGACGAACGTTTGGAAGAAGACCTCCTGGCAGAAGGTCAGGATCAAGTTCAAACCCCGGATGTCGTAGAGGATGAGGTCGACGAGGTGTCGGCTACTCCGGTTCAGATGCCGGAGCCTATCCCCTCAACATCGGCTGGTCTCCCAGTAGAACTGGGACAGGCCCTCTCTTCAATTGTTGGAATGATCCAACAAATGCAGAAGGAGAATCAGGAGAAGGCGGCTGCAATGGAACTGCGTATGCAGTCCCTAGCAGAATCACATGGGCCCCAGAAAAGGCTCAATGTGAAAGACCTTCCCATATGCTCAGATGCTAACCCATGGAGGTATGCTGAGCACATGCCGATGACGACTGGAAAGATCGTCATCTCGGATAAGCTGGGTTCAGTTCCCCTAGAGGAGGTAGAATTCTGGCCCAGCAAGGCATCATATCCGGACTGCTATGTCCGGCTGAGAAAAGAACCAGCTTCAAGTGAGGAGACAGAGCCGAAGGAGGTCATTATTATGGACCACGCTAAGGCTCAAGCCCTACTTTCATCCTCGATGAAAGAGAGGGGCTTCTATAATTTGAAGGTAGCTGCATTGAGCAAGAAGCTCCCTTCTTTTGTGTCCTCTCCTGATAGAGCCTTCCCCTTTTTACAGAAAGGGTTTGCGGCTGTCCTAAAGGCAGTCGAGGCCGGCAAGCCTTGCCCCTCCCTGGAGGAGTGTAAACCCTTGTAGCTGGCTCTGCCTATGGACCACAAAGACTGGAAGGATGTCCATCTGACATTCTCAGTGGGAAAGTTGGAGGCTGATATTGCCGGACGGCAATTCGGCGAGGACCTCCCCAAGCTGTCCGAATCTCTTTTACGAAGAGAGTTCGAGACCAAAGAAAGACTGGCTGCCTCAATGTCTCATCAGACTACTCTTGAGACAATGGCAAGTGACCCTAAGGTCCATGAAATGTTCATGGTAGTGGCTAAGTCTCACCTAGCCACAGTGACGAAGGACCTTTATGGCTTCATCAAGGCAAGGAGAGCTTGCAGGGAGTTCGTGTTCACCGGGGCTTCGGTGAGACACGAGCCAAGGAAATTAATCTCCTCCAACATTTGGGGAAAAGACCTTTTCCCTACCGATGTGGTCAAAGAGGTTGTTGATAAGGCCGCCGTGGAGAATAGAAACCTTCTCCAGAAGTGGGGCCTGGCTATCAAAAGAAAATCTTCCCCGGATGAGGGTCCTCAACCAAAGAGGAAGAATATGAGGACTAGGCTACCATCTCGGCCAGCCAAGCCTTATAGACAGCAACAGCAACTGCAATTGCCTTTGCTTCCAGTGCCCCAGATGGTGGCACAAACCCCGACTGCTTTTCAGTGGGTACCCCAGGCTGTGCCAGGTCAGTCAACCACATTCGCCCCAACGTTCAAAGGACAGTCTTCTTCCTTTCGTGCAAAACCTAGAGGAGCAGCCAGAGGCTCGTCTAGGCGCCCCTCAAGGGGAAGGGGATTCAGAGGTGGTCGTGGTCAGGGAGGCAAGACCTCAGGACGGCAGTCCAAGTGAAATGATACCGGTAGGAGGGAGACTGATGAAATTTTGGGATCGCTGGACCTTCGATCCCTGGGCCCAAAGCCTACTCAAGAATGGACTGGGTTGGAGCTGGTACAGCACTCCACCCCCATGCCTTCGGTTTTTCCAACACTCCACCCCCATTTTGGAGGAGTACGTTCAAGAACTGTTGGAGAAAAATGTGATCCGAAAGGTGAAGTCCATCAAATTCCAAGGGAGGCTGTTTTGTGTTCCCAAGAAAGACTCGGAAAAGCTCAGAGTCATTCTGGACTTGTCACCACTCAACAAGTTCATAGTGAATTGCAAATTCAAGATGCTAACACTGCAACACATAAGGACCTTACTGCCCAAGAGGGCATACTCAGTCTCTATAGACTTGTCAGACGCCTATTGGCACATTCCAATCAGCCGTCGACTCTCCCCCTACCTAGGGTTCAGGCTACAACGGAGACTGTACGCCTTCAGAGCCATGCCATTCGGGCTAAACATAGCTCCAAGGATTTTCACGAAGCTTGCGAGCGCAGCTCTCAAACAATTACGCCTAAAGGGAATTCAGGTAGTAGCCTACCTGGACGACTGGCTGGTGTGGGCAGCATCCGAGACCGAATGCTTGCAAGCTTCCAGTCAGGTGATCCAGTTCCTAGAGTACCTAGGCTTCAAGATCAACAGAAAAAAGTCTCGACTTTCTCCATCCCAAAAGTTCCAGTGGCTGGGAATCCACTGGGACCTTTTGTCACACAGTTTCTCCATCCCGACGAAGAAAAGGAAGGCGATAGCGGGCTCTGTCAAGAGACTTCTAGATTCCGAAAGGATATCAAGACGCGAAAGGGAGAGGGTACTAGGCTCTCTCCAGTTTGCTTCAGTGACAGACCCAGTGCTAAGAGCACAGCTAAAGGATGCCACCGGAGTTTGGAGAATGTATGCATCAAACGCGCGAAGAGACTTGAGAAGACCAGTGCCGCCTCGGCTAAGTACTCTTCTCAGACCTTGGTCCCAAGCCAGACATCTAAAGAAGTCGGTTCTTCTTCAACCACCTCCCCCGTCGATGACGATTCACTCAGACGCCTCAAAGGAGGGATGGGGAGGTCACTCTCATCGGGAAAAAGTTCAGGGGACTTGGTCCAAGCTATTCAGGACCTTTCATATAAACTTTCTAGAAGCTATGGCAGTGCTCCTTACCTTAAAGAAAGTCTCCCCGCGTCACTCGATCCACATAAGATTGGTGACGGACAGATAGGTGGTTGTGAGATGCTTGAATCGACAAGGGTCGAGGTCACCACATCTCAACCAAGTGATGTTAGCCATTTTCCGATTGGCGGAAAAGAAGAAGTGGTACCTGTCGGCAGTTCACCTTCAAGGAGTCCGCAATGTGACAGCGGACGCTCTATCCAGGTTCACACCGATAGA
>NW_027169841.1:10000-15000 GCF_036898095.1 Palaemon carinicauda | reverse complement strand
CTCGGATCGTGACCTGCGGGTGTACTGTCAGGATCCGCTCTGCGAATAAAATATGTCATTTTCGCTCTGAGTTGATTCAGAGATAAATTTGAGCCTGATGTTTCTCCCCTGAATAGTTGACTACCCTTGAAGTCTGAAGTTCTACGAAGATAGACCTTTAGGCATTCTACTGGACATAGAGATGCATCTTCTTTCAGAGGACAGATTCTCCAGGGACCCCACCTGTTGGTGGGTAACTCATTCTTGGCGAGAAACGTAGGATCCGGAAACAGGTTCAGCTCCCCCCCATCCAGGAACTGAACACGACCTGCCTCTCTCGAGAGGGCTACGATCTCACTAACCCTGGCCCCGGACGCGAGTGCAAATAGGAAAATAACTTTTTTCGTCAAATCCTTTAACGCACATTCTTCATTGCTCAACAAGGAGGCGAAATGAAGAACTTTGTCTAAAGACCATGAGATGGGCTTTGGAGGTGCTGAAGGTCTGAGCCTAGCGCAGGCTTTCGGAACTTTATTAAAGATCTCGTTACCTAGGTCGATCTGGAAGGCAAATAAAATGGGTCTCATCAAAGCCGATTTACACACTGAAATCGTGTTAGCTGCCAATCCTTGGCCATGGAGGTGGATGAAGAAAGATAAGCAGAAATCTGTTGAGATCTCCTGCGGATTCTTTGCCTTTACAAAGGCCACCCATTTTCTCCAAGATGACTCATATTGCCTTCTAGTCGATTTGCACTTGTATTCCTCTAGGAAGTCTATGCTGGCTTTCGAAATCCCGAAGCGCTTTCTCACCGCTAGGGCGAGAAAATCATGAGCTGCAGGGTCTGGGTTTTCTGTAATGAAGCGCAGACAGTCGACTTCTGGACTCGCTGGGTCAGAACTGGATGTGGTAGCGGCACGAACTTCATCTGTAGTTCCAACGCCAAGGGGAACCACATGCTGTTCGCCCACTTGTGGGCCACTATTGCCGCTACCCCCTTGAAGGATCTCAGTTTGTTGAGGACCCTCAACAGAAGGTTGTGAGGAGGGAACAGATAAATCCTGGACCATCTGTTCCAGTCGAGGGACATTGCGTCCACTGCTTCCGCTAAGGGGTCCTCGTACGGGGACACGTACAGGGGCAACTTCTTGTTGTCTTTCGTCGCAAAGAGGTCTATTTGCAGTTCTGGGACTTGATTCATAATGAAGGAAAATGATCCTGCGTCTAAGGACCATTCCGACTCTATCGGTGTGAACCTGGATAGAGCGTCCGCTGTCACATTGCGGACTCCTTGAAGGTGAACTGCCGACAGGTACCACTTCTTCTTTTCCGCTAATCGGAAAATGGCTAACATCACTTGGTTGAGAGGTGGTGACCTCGACCCTTGTCGATTCAAGCATCTCACAACCACCTCGCTGTCTGTCACCAATCTTATGTGGATCGAGTGACGCGGGGAGACTTTCTTTAAGGTAAGGAGCACTGCCATAGCTTCTAGAAAGTTTATATGAAAGGTCCTGAATAGCTTGGACCAAGTCCCCTGGACTTTTTTCCGATGAGAGTGACCTCCCCATCCCTCTTTTGAGGCGTCTGAGTGAATCGTCAACGACGGGGGAGGTGGCTGAAGAAGAACAGACTTCTTTAGATGTCTGGCTTGGGACCAAGGTCTGAGAAGAGTACGTAGCCGAGGCGGCACTGGTCTTCTCAGGTCTCTTCGCGCGTTTGATGCATACCTTCTCCAAACTCCGGTTGCATCCTTTAGCTGTGCTCTTAGCACTGGGTCTGTCACTGAAGCAAACTGGAGAGAGCCTAGTACCCTCTCCTGTTCGCATCTTGATATCCTTTCGGAATCTAGAAGTCTCTTGACAGAGCCCGCTATCTCCTTCCTTTTCTTCATTGGGATGGAGAAACTGTGTGACAAAAGGTCCCAGTGGATTCCCAGCCACTGGAACTTTTGGGATGGAGAAAGTCGAGACTTTTTCTTGTTGATCTTGAAGCCTAGGTACTCTAGGAACTGGATCACCTGACTGGAAGCTTGCAAGCATTCGGTCTCGGATGCTGCCCACACCAGCCAGTCGTCCAGGTAGGCTACTACCTGAATTCCCTTTAGGCGTAATTGTTTGAGAGCTGCGCTCGCAAGCTTCGTGAAAATCCTTGGGGCTATGTTTAGCCCGAATGGCATGGCTCTGAAGGCGTACAGTTTTCGTTGTAGCCTGAACCCTAGGTAGGGGGAGAGTCGACGGCTGATTGGAATGTGCCAATAGGCGTCTGACAAGTCTATAGAGACTGAGTATGCCCTCTTGGGCAGTAAGGTCCTTATGTGTTGCAGTGTTAGCATCTTGAATTTGCAATTCACTATGAACTTGTTGAGTGGTGACAAGTCCAGAATGACTCTGAGCTTTTCCGAGTCTTTCTTGGGAACACAAAACAGCCTCCCTTGGAATTTGATGGACTTCACCTTTCGGATCACATTTTTCTCCAACAGTTCTTGAACGTACTCCTCCAAAATGGGGGTGGAGTGTTGGAAAAACCGAAGGCATGGGGGTGGAGTGCTGTACCAACTCCAACCCAGTCCATTCTTGAGTAGGCTTTGGGCCCAGGGATCGAAGGTCCAGCGATCCCAAAATTTCATCAGTCTCCCTCCTACCGGTATCATTTCACTTGGACTGCCGTCCTGAGGTCTTGCCTCCCTGACCACGACCACCTCTGAATCCCCTTCCCCTTGAGGGGCGCCTAGACGAGCCTCTGGCTGCTCCTCTAGGTTTTGCACGAAAGGAAGAAGACTGTCCTTCGAACGTTGGGGCGAATGTGGTTGACTGACCTGGCACCGCCTGGGGTACCCACTGAAAGGCAGTCGGGGTTTGTGCCACCATCTGGGGCACTGGAGGCAAAGGCAATTGCAGTTGCTGTTGCTGTCTATAAGGCTTGGCTGGCCGAGATGGTAGCCTAGTCTTCATATTCTTCCTCTTTGGTTGAGGACCCTCATCCGGGGAAGATTTTCTTTTGATAGCCAGGCCCCACTTCTGGAGAAGATTTCTATTCTCCACGGCGGCCTTATCAACAACCTCTTTGACCACATCGGTAGGGAAAAGGTCTTTTCCCCAAATGTTGGAGGAGATTAACTTCCTTGGCTCGTGTCTCACCGAAGCCCCGGTGAACACGAACTCCCTGCAAGCTCTCCTTGCCTTGACGAAGTTATAAAGGTCCTTCGTCACTGTGGCTAAGTGAGACTTAGCCACTACCATGAACATTTCATGGACCTTGGGGTCACTTGCCATCGTCTCGAGAGTAGTCTGATGAGACATTGAGGCAGCCAGTCTTTCTTTTGTCTCGAACTCTCTTCGTAAAAGAGATTCGGACAGCTTGGGGAGGTCCTCGCCGAATTGCCGTCCGGCAATATCAGCCTCCAACTTTCCCACTGAGAATGTTAGATGGACATCCTTCCAGTCTTTGTGGTCCATAGGTAGAGCCAGCGACAAGGGTTTACACTCCTCCAGGGAGGGGCAAGGCTTGCCGGCCTCGACTGCCTTTAGGACAGCCGCAAACCCTTTCTGTAAAAAGGGGAAGGCTCTATCAGGAGAGGACACAAACGAAGGGAGCTTCTTGCTCAATGCAGCTACCTTCGAATTCGAGAAGCCCCTCTCTTTCATCGAGGATGAAAGTAGGGCTTGAGCCTTAGCGTGGTCCATAACAATGACCTCCTTCGGCTCTGTCTCCTCCCTTGAAGCTGGTTCTTTTCTCAGCCGGACATAGCAGTCCGGATATGATGCCTTGCTGGGCCAGAATTCTACCTCCTCTAGGGGAACTGAACCCAGCTTATCCGAAATGACGATCTTTCCAGTCGTCATCGGCATGTGCTCAGCATACCTCCATGGGTTAGCATCTGAGCATATGGGAAGGTCTTTCACATTGAGCCTTTTCCGGGGCCCATGTGATTCTGCCAGGGACTGCATACGCAGTTCCATTGCAGCCGCCTTCTCCTGATTCTCCTTCTGCATTTGTTGGATCATTCCAACAATCGAAGAGAGGGCCTGTCCCAGTTCTACTGGGAGGCCAGCCGATGTTGGGGGGATAGGCTCCGGCATCTGAACCGGAGTAGCCGACACCTCGTCGACCTCATCCTCTACGACATCCGGGGTTTGAACTTGATCCTGACCTTCTGCCAGGAGGTCTTCTTCCAAACGATCGTCCAGGTCAGACATCCTGTCACACAACTGGATGTCTTGCATCGCATCTGCGACTTCCTCGTCCACCTGGACTTGATCTTGAAGGATCTCCTCTTGAGGCTGGGGAATCACTGCCTCAGCTGATGCCTGGGGAAAAAGATACGCCCTCATCTTCTCACTTGGAAGATAAGGGCCAGAGGTGTTCTTCTTGAAGCCCCTTACCCAGGTACGAAGCTTTTCCCTAGCTATATCCCTTGATTCCGCCGTTCTAGGGGAATCAAAAGCCTCAGTAATCAGGTTAGTGCATACAGTACATACCTGAGGGTCCCAATACTGGAGATCATCCTTGGAGACAGCGCATGCTGCGTGTCTCCTACAACACTCATGTCCGCAGAGGTTCTTGCTGCGGACATTGCAGAAAACATTTCCGCACTTCGGAGGGTCCTCCTGTAAAGAGAAGAAATTTCCATGAGTATCAAGTGAACTATGTATCACTGGATATGCATAGTATAGCATAACAATTCATAAATGAAAGACACACACTTGTGTTTCCCTCACAACCCATTGTTGCAGCCTTCCGGATAATAAAATCAAAAATGGTTTATCTCTACTAGAGTAACCAATGCAAGGTTTCCAGAGGAAACAGGTGGAGCTCACACCTAGGCAATGATTTTAAAAATCCTGGATAATAGACGGGGAAGAACTCTGCTTCCTGTCTGAGGGCAACAGCAAAGGGCTGTGTAAGAAAACACAATAGTGTTAGAAGATACAGTGCTGTACCTAAACTTTTACTATAGTTTTCTTCTTACTGTATATGCTATACAGAAGAATACTAGTACAGTATAGGAGGATGTGTGC
>NW_027169841.1:0-2500 GCF_036898095.1 Palaemon carinicauda | reverse complement strand
CGTGTTATATTATCAGACGACTTGTTTTCAGAAACAACTTCACCCCAATGCCACTGGTTACGCACGGGATTAGTATCTCTGATTATTACGATATCATTTATCTCTACTCCCCGGTTGGAATCTGACCACTTTTCTCTGGGAAGAAGAGCTGGAAAAATTTGATCATACCACATTTTCCACCAATGATTTAAAAAGAGTTCATTCAGTGCGAGTATTTTTGTGTACTCTATTTGCTCGGGTGTTTTAGCCAACTCGAAATCTAAAAGGTCACTGATATCACCATTTGATCTACCCAAAATAAGGTCATTTGGACGTAGTAATCTCACAGCGTCCAATTTGGCAACATTATTTCGATGAACACCCAAAGGCCTATCATTTATCATATCGGCAACACTGTACATTAGTCTCTGCAAACGCAACTTAGTAAACTCAGGTTTTCTCGAAGCAGTGACAGCTTCTAAAGTGTTCTTCACAGTTCTGATCATCCTCTCAGCTTGTCCGACTGACGAATGAGCTCCAGATGGTACAAAGTGCCAGGTTGTTGTTTCGGGATTTGTCTGAATCTTTGCCATCTTGGTATGGTTCCAAAGGCTCTCCTTGACGTTTGCAGCACCACGGATTTGCGAACCAAGATCTGCAATCACAGACGTGGGTTTTCCGCGGATTCTAGTGAAAGCATCGAAACCTGCAAGGAAGCAGTTGGTATCATAACCTTCAAGGACCTCTATGTGGGCCGCACCAGATGCACGACACACGATAACCAGAATCCAAGCTTTACCAGAATTTACCCGGTTATTTCTCGTCTCGCGACGATCTGCGATGGTATTGAACGGACCAGCTATGTCAATGACCACATGTTCGAATACTGGCGATCGCACGAGTTGTTCCACCTTACGAGGAGCGATCTCTACTTGGGCGATCTTCTTCCGTAGAAAGCGACAATATGGGCACTGCCGACACAACTTTGCTGACGAACCGTTTACCGTTGAGGATCCAGAACTGCTCACGTACTAGGGCAAGAGTAGTATCCACACCAGAGTGCTGCGGTTGGTGACAGTTACGCACCAAGATCTCTGCAAAGGGTTCAGAGCATGGTATAATCGCAGGCGGGTTTGATATAGCAGCACCAGTACGACCTAGTGCTCTCCACACACCGTCGGCGTCCAGTATTGGGTTCAGTGACTTTAGCTTACGTTCCACATCTGACGGTAGCGACTGCTGAGCCTGTTGAATAAGAAACAAGTTTGATATTACTAACTCACGCTTGGTAGGCACAAATATATCATATTCAGCAAACCATCTCGAACGTTCTGCTTTCGTCATACTACTGATGGCAACTGGAGTAGTCTTCACTGCTCTCTTCAGTCGATCTCTGAAAAATTGTGAAGCTTTTTCCATAAATCTTATGATTCTAGAGATGCGACGTTTAATCTTCATCAGGCTGTCATTTTTGTCGACCGTTATGTTAAATGTTTTTAGGATATCAAGAATAACTGAATAATCTTCATTTGTTCCACCATCAATCTGGACACATAGTGACTTGCATCTTCCAATGGTCATCCGTGGATCTTTTATTCTTATGTCCAGATATTCTTTCTTTGCATGAACTTCATTTGCATGTTTGATTGGCCATTCGTTGATGTCCTTCTTCATGAAGTCTGGACCTTTTTGCCATCTGGAATCCTTTCCCATTTCAGATGGGTTAAGACCGCGTGACGCATCATCGGCAACGTTGTTTCCAGAGTCCAAATGGTACCAATCGCGAATATCAGTCAGAGTTTGTATTTCACTGATACGGCTGGCTGTCCACATGTTGTACTTGTAGGGCTCATGACGCAGTTGTCCCAGAACTATGGTGCTGTCAGTTGGCAACTTTACCCATTCAAAAATGAAGCTTGATTTCTTGACGATAGTCTGTTGCATTCTGGCACTCAGCAGACATCCAAGTAACTCACCACGGGGGATAGTTAACGTCGGAATTTGTGGCCAAGGTTTTGCCTTTGACATGGCAAGAACAGATGCTCGCTCGCCATTTTCCAACTTCCAGTTGTAGTATGCGACACATCCATAGGCAGTCTGAGAACTATCACAAAAAATTACTAGAGTGGGTTTGTCAACTGCCGTTTCCGGTGTAAGACAGCGAACAAACCTGACTTCTTTTAGACCGTAGATCGAACGAATCACTTCTTTACACCGACTGCGGGTTGTAGGTAGGTCATCATTACCATCTAGGATCGGATCGTCCCATTCCTGTTTGAGGCGGAATATTTGACCCAGTTCATGCTTCAGGAAGATGGTAACTGGAGTTGCAAGTCCCGTTGGATCATAGATGGTTGCTATGATCTGTAGATAATTTCTTCGACTGAAAGTGTCAGGGAAGGCATCATCAAAGTTTTCTAAACTGATATCTTCCTCTGATCTAATGCCTCTCCTTTTCTTTGAGAAGTTAATTCTACCTGAAATGGAAATCTCATCATTGGCAGAATGATATATTATACTC